>NC_079438.1:18029245-18286745 GCF_903798145.1 Danio aesculapii
GTTCGTCCCTGGGTGGGCTCAAAGCAAGAACCTTTCAGTTAACAGCTGAACTCGCTAACCGATTGCGCCACAGAGACTTAGAGAGCATTGCAACTGTAGTAGAAATGCTGAACTTGTCTCAATAGGTATGCTCGAAGAATCCAAATGAAAGCTGCCGAAACGAGAGAGAGAGAAAAGTAACAGAAAGTAACAGAAACGCCCAACGTGGGGCTCGAACCCACGACCCTGAGATTAAGAGTCTCATGCTCTACCGACTGAGCTAGCCAGGCTTCTGATACATTCATTCTAAGTAAACTGGCATAAGTAACTTGGCCGATCCAGGCACTGGACAACAAACTTCTGCTAAATCCTGATGTCATCTTGTAACGCCAGACAGCACGTGGCCCAGGATCATTGCCCGGTGCACGTGTTAGCAGTTGCAAGGCAGCAAAAGCCTTCGTTCGTCCCTGGATGGGCTCAAAGCAACAACCATTCGGTTAACAGCCGAACGCGCTAACCGATTGTGACATAGAGACTCAGACTAACCATACCAACTGTGGTAGAAATGCTGAACTTTGTCTCACTTGGTCTGCTGGATGAACCCAAATGAAAGCTGCCGAAAAGAGAGAGAGAAAGGTAACAAAATCACCCAACATGGGGCTCAAACCCAGGTCACTGAGACTAAGTGTCTCATGCTCTCCCACCTGAGCTAGCCGGGCTTGTGAGACATCATTCTAGGCACTGTTTTGATCAATACCTTCACTATCAGTGTAAAGTTTGATGCTGATTTTAAGTCAACTGGAACAAGTAACTTGGCCGACCTAGGCACTTGACAACAAACTTCTGCTAAATCCTGATGTCATCTTGTAACGCCAGACAGCACGTGGCCCAGGATCATTGTCCAGCGCACGTGTTAGCAGTTGCAAGGCAGCAAAAGCCTTGGTTCGTCCCTGGGTGGGCTCAAAGCAAGAACCTTTCAGTTAACAGCTGAACTCGCTAACCGATTGCGCCACAGAGAGCATTGCAACTGTAGTAGAAATGCTGAACTTTGTCTCAATAGGTATGCTGGAAGAATCCAAATGAAAGCTGCCGAAAAGAGAGAGAGAGAAAAGTAACAGATACGCACAACGTGGGGCTCCAACCCACGACCCTGAGATTAAGAGTCTCATGCTCTACCGACTGAGCTAGCCAGGCTTCTGATACATTCATTCTAAGTAAACTGGCATAAGTAACTTGGCCGATCCAGGCACTGGACAACAAACTTCTGCTAAATCCTGATGTCATCTTATAACGCCAGACAGCACGTGGCCCAGGATCATTGCCGGTGCACGTGTTAGCAGTTGCAAGGCAGCAAAAGCCTTCGTTCGTCCCTGGGTGGACTCGAACCACCAACCTTTCGGTTAACAGCCGAACGCGCTAACCGATTGCGCCACAGAGACTTAGACACCAAAACAACTGTAGTAGAAATGCTGAACTTTGTCTCACTTGGTCTGCTGGATGAACCCAAATTAAAGCTGCCGAAAAGAGAGAGAGAAAGGTAACAGAAACACCCAATGTGGGGCTCAAACCCAGGACACTGAGACTAAGTGCCTCATGCTCTCCCACCTGAGCTAGCCGGGCTTGTGAGACACTCATTCTAGGCACTGTTTTGATCAATACCTTCATTACCAGTGTAAAGTTTGATGCTGATTTTAAGTCAACTGGAACAAGTAACTTGGCCGACCTAGGCACTGGACAACAAACTTATGCTAAATCCTGATGTCATCTTGTAACGCCAGACAGCACGTGGCCCAGGATCATTGCCTGGCGCACGTGTTAGCAGTTGCAAGGCAGCAAAAGCCTTGGTTCGTCCCTGGGTGGGCTCAAAGCAAGAACCTTTCAGTTAACAGCTGAACTCGCTAACCGATTGCGCCACAGAGACTTAGAGAGCATTGCAACTGTAGTAGAAATGCTGAACTTTGTCTCAATAGGTATGCTCGAAGAATCCAAATGAAAGCTGCCGAAAAGAGAGAGAGAGAAAAGTAACAGAAACGCCCAACGTGGGGCTCAAACCCACGACCCTGAGATTAAGAGTCTCATGCTCTATCGACTGAGCTAGCCGGGCTTCTGATACATTCATTCTCAGTAAACTGGCATAAGTAACTTGGCCGATCCAGGCACTGGACAACAAACTTCTGCTAAATCCTGATGTCATCTTGTAACGCCAGACAGCACGTGGCCCAGGATCATTGCCCGGTGCACGTGTTAGCAGTTGCAAGGCAGCAAAAGCCTTCGTTCGTCCCTGGATGGGCTCAAAGCAACAACTTTTCGGTTAACAGCCGAACGCGCTAACCGATTGTGACATAGAGACTCAGACTAACCATACCAACTGTGGTAGAAATGCTGAACTTTGTCTCACTTGGTCTGCTGGATGAACCCAAATGAAAGCTGCCGAAAAGAGAGAGAGAAAGGTAACAGAATCACCCAACGTGGGGCTCAAACCCAGGTCACTGAGACTAAGTGTCTCATGCTCTCCCACCTGAGCTAGCCGGGCTTGTGAGACATCATTCTAGGCACTGTTTTGATCAATACCTTCACTACCAGTGTAAAGTTTGATGCTGATTTTAAGTCAACTGGAACAAGTAACTTGGCCGACCTAGGCACTTGACAACAAACTTCTGCTAAATCCTGATGTCATCTTGTAACGCCAGACAGCACGTGGCCCAGGATCATTGCCCGGCGCACGTGTTAGCAGTTGCAAGGCAGCAAAAGCCTTGGTTCGTCCCTGGGTGGGCTCAAAGCAACAACCTTTCAGTTAACAGTTGAACTCGCAAACCGATTGCGCCACAGAGATTTAGAGAGCATTGCAACTGTAGTAGAAATGCTGAACTTTGTCTCAATAGGTATGCTCGAAGCATCTAAATGAAAGCTGCCGAAAAGAGAGAGTGAGAAAAGTAACAGAAATGCCCAACGTGGGGCTCGAACCCACGAACCTGAGATTAAGAGTCTCATGCTCTACCGACTGAGCTAGGCGGGCTTGTGAGATGCTCCTGTGAGAGAAAGTCACTGTTTTGATCAATACCTTCCCTACCTGTGTAAAGTTTGATGCTGATTTTAAATCAACTGGAATAAGTAACTTGGCCAATAGAGGCACTGGACAACAAACTTCTGCTTAATCCTGATGTCATCTTGTAATGCCAGACAGGGCTTGTGAGATGCTCATTCAAGAGAAAGTCACTGTTTTGATCAATACCTTCCCTACCTGTGTAAAGTTTATTGGTGTTTTTAAGTCAACTGGAATAAAAAAAAATTGGCCAATACAGGCACTTGACAACAAACTTCTGCTAAATCCTGATGTCATCTTGTAACGCCAGACAGCACGTGGCCCAGGATCATTGCCCGGTGCACGTGTTAGCAGTTGCAAGGCAGCAAAAGCCTTCGTTCGTCCCTGGATGGGCTCAAAGCAACAACCTTTTGGTTAACAGCCGAACGCGCTAACCGATTGTGACATAGAGACTCAGACTAACCATACCAACTGTGGTAGAAATGCTGAACTTTGTCTCACTTGGTCTGCTGGATGAACCCAAATGAAAGCTGCTGAAAAGAGAGAGAGAAAGGTAACAAAATCACCCAACGTGGGGCTCAAACCCAGGTCACTGAGACTAAGTGTCTCATGCTCTCCCACCTGAGCTAGCCGGGCTTGTGAGACATCATTCTAGGCACTGTTTTGATCAATACCTTCACTATCAGTGTAAAGTTTGATGCTGATTTTAAGTCAACTGGAACAAGTAACTTGGCCGACCTAGGCACTTGACAACAAACTTCTGCTAAATCCTGATGTCATCTTGTAACGCCAGACAGCACGTGGCCCAGGATCATTGTCCAGCGCACGTGTTAGCAGTTGCAAGGCAGCAAAAGCCTTGGTTCGTCCCTGGGTGGGCTCAAAGCAAGAACCTTTCAGTTAACAGCTGAACTCGCTAACCGATTGCGCCACAGAGAGCATTGCAACTGTAGTAGAAATGCTGAACTTTGTCTCAATAGGTATGCTGGAAGAATCCAAATGAAAGCTGCCGAAAAGAGAGAGAGAGAAAAGTAACAGAAAGTAACAGAAACGCACAACGTGGGGCTCCAACCCACGACCCTGAGATTAAGAGTCTCATGCTCTACCGACTGAGCTAGCCAGGCTTCTGATACATTCATTCTAAGTAAACTGGCATAAGTAACTTGGCCGATCCAGGCACTGGACAACAAACTTCTGCTAAATCCTGATGTCATCTTATAACGCCAGACAGCACGTGGCCCAGGATCATTGCCGGTGCACGTGTTAGCAGTTGCAAGGCAGCAAAAGCCTTCGTTCGTCCCTGGGTGGACTCGAACCACCAACCTTTCGGTTAACAGCCGAACGCGCTAACCGATTGCGCCACAGAGACTTAGACACCAATCCAACTGTAGTAGAAATGCTGAACTTTGTCTCACTTGGTCTGCTGGATGAACCCAAATTAAAGCTGCCGAAAAGAGAGAGAGAAAGGTAACAGAAACACCCAACGTGGGGCTCAAACCCAGGACACTGAGACTAAGTGCCTCATGCTCTCCCACCTGAGCTAGCCGGGCTTGTGAGACACTCATTCTAGGCACTGTTTTGATCAATACCTTCATTACCAGTGTAAAGTTTGATGCTGATTTTAAGTCAACTGGAACAAGTAACTTGGCCGACCTAGGCACTGGACAACAAACTTCTGCTAAATCCTGATGTCATCTTGTAACGCCAGACAGCAAGTGGCCCAGGATCTTTGCCTGGCGCACGTGTTAGCAGTTGCAAGGCAGCAAAAGCCTTGGTTCGTCCCTGGGTGGGCTCAAAGCAAGAACCTTTCAGTTAACAGCTGAACTCGCTAACCGATTGCGCCACAGAGACTTAGAGAGCATTGCAACTGTAGTAGAAATGCTGAACTTTGTCTCAATAGGTATGCTCGAAGAATCCAAATGAAAGCTGCCGAAACGAGAGAGAGAGAAAAGTAACAGAAAGTAACAGAAACGCCCAACGTGGGGCTCGAACCCACGACCCTGAGATTAAGAGTCTCATGCTCTACCGACTGAGCTAGCCGGGCTTCTGATACATTCATTCTAAGTAAACTGGCATAAGTAACTTGGCCGATCCAGGCACTGGACAACAAACTTCTGCTAAATCCTGATGTCATCTTGTAATGCCAGACAGCACGTGGCCCAGGATCATTGCCCAGTGCACGTGTTAGCAGTTGCAAGGCAGCAAAAGCCTTCGTTCGTCCCTGGATGGGCTCAAAGCAACAACCTTTTGGTTAACAGCCGAACGCGCTAACCGATTGTGACATAGAGACTCAGACTAACCATACCAACTGTGGTAGAAATGCTGAACTTTGTCTCACTTGGTCTGCTGGATGAACCCAAATGAAAGCTGCCGAAAAGAGAGAGAGAAAGGTAACAAAATCACCCAACATGGGGCTCAAACCCAGGTCACTGAGACTAAGTGTCTCATGCTCTCCCACCTGAGCTAGCCGGGCTTGTGAGACATCATTCTAGGCACTGTTTTGATCAATACCTTCACTATCAGTGTAAAGTTTGATGCTGATTTTAAGTCAACTGGAACAAGTAACTTGGCCGACCTAGGCACTTGACAACAAACTTCTGCTAAATCCTGATGTCATCTTGTAACGCCAGACAGCACGTGGCCCAGGATCATTGTCCAGCGCACGTGTTAGCAGTTGCAAGGCAGCAAAAGCCTTGGTTCGTCCCTGGGTGGGCTCAAAGCAAGAACCTTTCAGTTAACAGCTGAACTCGCTAACCGATTGCGCCACAGAGAGCATTGCAACTGTAGTAGAAATGCTGAACTTTGTCTCAATAGGTATGCTGGAAGAATCCAAATGAAAGCTGCCGAAAAGAGAGAGAGAGAAAAGTAACAGAAACGCACAACGTGGGGCTCCAACCCACGACCCTGAGATTAAGAGTCTCATGCTCTACCGACTGAGCTAGCCAGGCTTCTGATACATTCATTCTAAGTAAACTGGCATAAGTAACTTGGCCGATCCAGGCACTGGACAACAAACTTCTGCTAAATCCTGATGTCATCTTATAACGCCAGACAGCACGTGGCCCAGGATCATTGCCGGTGCACGTGTTAGCAGTTGCAAGGCAGCAAAAGCCTTCGTTCGTCCCTGGGTGGACTCGAACCACCAACCTTTCGGTTAACAGCCGAACGGCGCTAACCGATTGCGCCACAGAGACTTAGACACCAAAACAACTGTAGTAGAAATGCTGAACTTTGTCTCACTTGGTCTGCTGGATGAACCCAAATTAAAGCTGCCGAAAAGAGAGAGAGAAAGGTAACAGAAACACCCAACGTGGGGCTCAAACCCAGGACACTGAGACTAAGTGCCTCATGCTCTCCCACCTGAGCTAGCCGGGCTTGTGAGACACTCATTCTAGGCACTGTTTTGATCAATACCTTCATTACCAGTGTAAAGTTTGATGCTGATTTTAAGTCAACTGGAACAAGTAACTTGGCCGACCGAGGCACTGGACAACAAACTTCTGCTAAATCCTGATGTCATCTTGTAACGCCAGACAGCAAGTGGCCCAGGATCTTTGCCTGGCGCACGTGTTAGCAGTTGCAAGGCAGCAAAAGCCTTGGTTCGTCCCTGGGTGGGCTCAAAGCAAGAACCTTTCAGTTAACAGCTGAACTCGCTAACCGATTGCGCCACAGAGACTTAGAGAGCATTGCAACTGTAGTAGAAATGCTGAACTTTGTCTCAATAGGTATGCTCGAAGAATCCAAATGAAAGCTGCCGAAACGAGAGAGAGAGAAAAGTAACAGAAAGTAACAGAAACGCCCATCGTGGGGCTCGAACCCACGACCCTGAGATTAAGAGTCTCATGCTCTACCGACTGAGCTAGCCGGGCTTCTGATACATTCATTCTAAGTAAACTGGCATAAGTAACTTGGCCGATCCAGGCACTGGACAACAAACTTCTGCTAAATCCTGATGTCATCTTGTAACGCCAGACAGCACGTGGCCCAGGATCATTGACCGGTGCACGTGTTAGCAGTTGCAAGGCAGCAAAAGCCTTCGTTCGTCCCTGGATGGGCTCAAAGCAACAACCTTTTGGTTAACAGCCGAACGCGCTAACCGATTGTGACATAGAGACTCAGACTAACCATACCAACTGTGGTAGAAATGCTGAACTTTGTCTCACTTGGTCTGCTGGATGAACCCAAATGAAAGCTGCCGAAAAGAGAGAGAGAAAGGTAACAAAATCACCCAACGTGGGGCTCAAACCCAGGTCACTGAGACTAAGTGTCTCATGCTCTCCCACCTGAGCTAGCCGGGCTTGTGAGACATCATTCTAGGCACTGTTTTGATCAATACCTTCACTATCAGTGTAAAGTTTGATGCTGATTTTAAGTCAACTGGAACAAGTAACTTGGCCGACCTAGGCACTTGACAACAAACTTCTGCTAAATCCTGATGTCATCTTGTAACGCCAGACAGCACGTGGCCCAGGATCATTGTCCAGCGCACGTGTTAGCAGTTGCAAGGCAGCAAAAGCCATGGTTCGTCCCTGGGTGGGCTCAAAGCAAGAACCTTTCAGTTAACAGCTGAACTCGCTAACCGATTGCGCCACAGAGAGCATTGCAACTGTAGTAGAAATGCTGAACTTTGTCTCAATAGGTATGCTGGAAGAATCCAAATGAAAGCTGCCGAAAAGAGAGAGAGAGAAAAGTAACAGAAACGCACAACGTGGGGCTCCAACCCACGACTCTGAGATTAAGAGTCTCATGCTCTACCGACTAAGCTAGCCAGGCTTCTGATACATTCATTCTAAGTAAACTGGCATAAGTAACTTGGCCGATCCAGGCACTGGACAACAAACTTCTGCTAAATCCTGATGTCATCTTATAACGCCAGACAGCACGTGGCCCAGGATCATTGCCGGTGCACGTGTTAGCAGTTGCAAGGCAGCAAAAGCCTTCGTTCGACCCTGGGTGGACTCGAACCACCAACCTTTCGGTTAACAGCCGAACGCGCTAACCGATTGCGCCACAGAGACTTAGACACCAAAACAACTGTAGTAGAAATGCTGAACTTTGTCTCACTTGGTCTGCTGGATGAACCCAAATTAAAGCTGCCGAAAAGAGAGAGAGAAAGGTAACAGAAACACCCAACGTGGGGCTCAGACCCAGGACACTGAGACTAAGTGCCTCATGCTCTCCCACCTGAGCTAGCCGGGCTTGTGAGACACTCATTCTAGGCACTGTTTTGATCAATACCTTCATTACCAGTGTAAAGTTTGATGCTGATTTTAAGTCAACTGGAACAAGTAACTTGGCCGACCTAGGCACTGGACAACAAACTTCTGCTAAATCCTGATGTCATCTTGTAACGCCAGACAGCAAGTGGCCCAGGATCTTTGCCTGGCGCACGTGTTAGCAGTTGCAAGGCAGCAAAAGCCTTGGTTCGTCCCTGGGTGGGCTCAAAGCAAGAACCTTTCAGTTAACAGCTGAACTCGCTAACCGATTGCGCCACAGAGACTTAGAGAGCATTGCAACTGTAGTAGAAATGCTGAACTTTGTCTCAATAGGTATGCTCGAAGAATCCAAATGAAAGCTGCCGAAACGAGAGAGAGAGAAAAGTAACAGAAAGTAACAGAAACGCCCAACGTGGGGCTCGAACCCACGACCCTGAGATTAAGAGTCTCATGCTCTACCGACTGAGCTAGCCGGGCTTCTGATACATTCATTCTAAGTAAACTGGCATAAGTAACTTGGCCGATCCAGGCACTGGACAACAAACTTCTGCTAAATCCTGATGTCATCTTGTAACGCCAGACAGCACGTGGCCCAGGATCATTGCCCAGTGCACGTGTTAGCAGTTGCAAGGCAGCAAAAGCCTTCGTTCGTCCCTGGATGGGCTCAAAGCAACAACCTTTTGGTTAACAGCCGAACGCGCTAACCGATTGTGACATAGAGACTCAGACTAACCATACCAACTGTGGTAGAAATGCTGAACTTTGTCTCACTTGGTCTGCTGGATGAACCCAAATGAAAGCTGCCGAAAAGAGAGAGAGAAAGGTAACAAAATCACCCAACATGGGGCTCAAACCCAGGTCACTGAGACTAAGTGTCTCATGCTCTCCCACCTGAGCTAGCCGGGCTTGTGAGACATCATTCTAGGCACTGTTTTGATCAATACCTTCACTACCAGTGTAAAGTTTGATGCTGATTTTAAGTCAACTGGAACAAGTAACTTGGCCGACCTAGGCACTTGACAACAAACTTCTGCTAAATCCTGATGTCATCTTGTAACGCCAGACAGCACGTGGCCCAGGATCATTGTCCAGCGCACGTGTTAGCAGTTGCAAGGCAGCAAAAGCCTTGGTTCGTCCCTGGGTGGGCTCAAAGCAAGAACCTTTCAGTTAACAGCTGAACTCGCTAACCGATTGCGCCACAGAGAGCATTGCAACTGTAGTAGAAATGCTGAACTTTGTCTCAATAGGTATGCTGGAAGAATCCAAATGAAAGCTGCCGAAAAGAGAGAGAGAGAAAAGTAACAGAAACGCACAACGTGGGGCTCCAACCCACGACCCTGAGATTAAGAGTCTCATGCTCTACCGACTGAGCTAGCCAGGCTTCTGATACATTCATTCTAAGTAAACTGGCATAAGTAACTTGGCCGATCCAGGCACTGGACAACAAACTTCTGCTAAATCCTGATGTCATCTTATAACGCCAGACAGCACGTGGCCCAGGATCATTGCCGGTGCACGTGTTAGCAGTTGCAAGGCAGCAAAAGCCTTCGTTCGTCCCTGGGTGGACTCGAACCACCAACCTTTCGGTTAACAGCCGAACGCGCTAACCGATTGCGCCACAGAGACTTAGACACCAAAACAACTGTAGTAGAAATGCTGAACTTTGTCTCACTTGGTCTGCTGGATGAACCCAAATTAAAGCTGCCGAAAAGAGAGAGAGAAAGGTAACAGAAACACCCAACGTGGGGCTCAAACCCAGGACACTGAGACTAAGTGCCTCATGCTCTCCCACCTGAGCTAGCCGGGCTTGTGAGACACTCATTCTAGGCACTGTTTTGATCAATACCTTCATTACCAGTGTAAAGTTTGATGCTGATTTTAAGTCAACTGGAACAAGTAACTTGGCCGACCTAGGCACTGGACAACAAACTTCTGCTAAATCCTGATGTCATCTTGTAACGCCAGACAGCAAGTGGCCCAGGATCTTTGCCTGGCGCACGTGTTAGCAGTTGCAAGGCAGCAAAAGCCTTGGTTCGTCCCTGGGTGGGCTCAAAGCAAGAACCTTTCAGTTAACAGCTGAACTCGCTAACCGATTGCGCCACAGAGACTTAGAGAGCATTGCAACTGTAGTAGAAATGCTGAACGTTGTCTCAATAGGTATGCTCGAAGAATCCAAATGAAAGCTGCCGAAACGAGAGAGAGAGAAAAGTAACAGAAAGTAACAGAAACGCCCAACGTGGGGCTCGAACCCACGACCCTGAGATTAAGAGTCTCATGCTCTACCGACTGAGCTAGCCGGGCTTCTGATACATTCATTCTAAGTAAACTGGCATAAGTAACTTGGCCGATCCAGGCACTGGACAACAAACTTCTGCTAAATCCTGATGTCATCTTGTAACGCCAGACAGCACGTGGCCCAGGATCATTGCCCAGTGCACGTGTTAGCAGTTGCAAGGCAGCAAAAGCCTTCGTTCGTCCCTGGATGGGCTCAAAGCAACAACCTTTTGGTTAACAGCCGAACGCGCTAACCGATTGTGACATAGAGACTCAGACTAACCATACCAACTGTGGTAGAAATGCTGAACTTTGTCTCACTTGGTCTGCTGGATGAACCCAAATGAAAGCTGCCGAAAAGAGAGAGAGAAAGGTAACAAAATCACCCAACATGGGGCTCAAACCCAGGTCACTGAGACTAAGTGTCTCATGCTCTCCCACCTGAGCTAGCCGGGCTTGTGAGACATCATTCTAGGCACTGTTTTGATCAATACCTTCACTATCAGTGTAAAGTTTGATGCTGATTTTAAGTCAACTGGAACAAGTAACTTGGCCGACCTAGGCACTTGACAACAAACTTCTGCTAAATCCTGATGTCATCTTGTAACGCCAGACAGCACGTGGCCCAGGATCATTGTCCAGCGCACGTGTTAGCAGTTGCAAGGCAGCAAAAGCCTTGGTTCGTCCCTGGGTGGGCTCAAAGCAAGAACCTTTCAGTTAACAGCTGAACTCGCTAACCGATTGCGCCACAGAGAGCATTGCAACTGTAGTAGAAATGCTGAACTTTGTCTCAATAGGTATGCTGGAAGAATCCAAATGAAAGCTGCCGAAAAGAGAGAGAGAGAAAAGTAACAGAAACGCACAACGTGGGGCTCCAACCCACGACTCTGAGATTAAGAGTCTCATGCTCTACCGACTAAGCTAGCCAGGCTTCTGATACATTCATTCTAAGTAAACTGGCATAAGTAACTTGGCCGATCCAGGCACTGGACAACAAACTTCTGCTAAATCCTGATGTCATCTTATAACGCCAGACAGCACGTGGCCCAGGATCATTGCCGGTGCACGTGTTAGCAGTTGCAAGGCAGCAAAAGCCTTCGTTCGTCCCTGGGTGGACTCGAACCACCAACCTTTCGGTTAACAGCCGAACGCGCTAACCGATTGCGCCACAGAGACTTAGACACCAAAACAACTGTAGTAGAAATGCTGAACTTTGTCTCACTTGGTCTGCTGGATGAACCCAAATTAAAGCTGCCGAAAAGAGAGAGAGAAAGGTAACAGAAACACCCAACGTGGGGCTCAGACCCAGGACACTGAGACTAAGTGCCTCATGCTCTCCCACCTGAGCTAGCCGGGCTTGTGAGACACTCATTCTAGGCACTGTTTTGATCAATACCTTCATTACCAGTGTAAAGTTTGATGCTGATTTTAAGTCAACTGGAACAAGTAACTTGGCCGACCTAGGCACTGGACAACAAACTTCTGCTAAATCCTGATGTCATCTTGTAACGCCAGACAGCAAGTGGCCCAGGATCTTTGCCTGGCGCACGTGTTAGCAGTTGCAAGGCAGCAAAAGCCTTGGTTCGTCCCTGGGTGGGCTCAAAGCAAGAACCTTTCAGTTAACAGCTGAACTCGCTAACCGATTGCGCCACAGAGACTTAGAGAGCATTGCAACTGTAGTAGAAATGCTGAACTTTGTCTCAATAGGTATGCTCGAAGAATCCAAATGAAAGCTGCCGAAACGAGAGAGAGAGAAAAGTAACAGAAAGTAACAGAAACGCCCAACGTGGGGCTCGAACCCACGACCCTGAGATTAAGAGTCTCATGCTCTACCGACTGAGCTAGCCGGGCTTCTGATACATTCATTCTAAGTAAACTGGCATAAGTAACTTGGCCGATCCAGGCACTGGACAACAAACTTCTGCTAAATCCTGATGTCATCTTGTAACGCCAGACAGCACGTGGCCCAGGATCATTGCCCAGTGCACGTGTTAGCAGTTGCAAGGCAGCAAAAGCCTTCGTTCGTCCCTGGATGGGCTCAAAGCAACAACCTTTTGGTTAACAGCCGAACGCGCTAACCGATTGTGACATAGAGACTCAGACTAACCATACCAACTGTGGTAGAAATGCTGAACTTTGTCTCACTTGGTCTGCTGGATGAACCCAAATGAAAGCTGCCGAAAAGAGAGAGAGAAAGGTAACAAAATCACCCAACATGGGGCTCAAACCCAGGTCACTGAGACTAAGTGTCTCATGCTCTCCCACCTGAGCTAGCCGGGCTTGTGAGACATCATTCTAGGCACTGTTTTGATCAATACCTTCACTATCAGTGTAAAGTTTGATGCTGATTTTAAGTCAACTGGAACAAGTAACTTGGCCGACCTAGGCACTTGACAACAAACTTCTGCTAAATCCTGATGTCATCTTGTAACGCCAGACAGCACGTGGCCCAGGATCATTGTCCAGCGCACGTGTTAGCAGTTGCAAGGCAGCAAAAGCCTTGGTTCGTCCCTGGGTGGGCTCAAAGCAAGAACCTTTCAGTTAACAGCTGAACTCGCTAACCGATTGCGCCACAGAGAGCATTGCAACTGTAGTAGAAATGCTGAACTTTGTCTCAATAGGTATGCTGGAAGAATCCAAATGAAAGCTGCCGAAAAGAGAGAGAGAGAAAAGTAACAGAAACGCACAACGTGGGGCTCCAACCCACGACCCTGAGATTAAGAGTCTCATGCTCTACCGACTGAGCTAGCCAGGCTTCTGATACATTCATTCTAAGTAAACTGGCATAAGTAACTTGGCCGATCCAGGCACTGGACAACAAACTTCTGCTAAATCCTGATGTCATCTTATAACGCCAGACAGCACGTGGCCCAGGATCATTGCCGGTGCACGTGTTAGCAGTTGCAAGGCAGCAAAAGCCTTCGTTCGTCCCTGGGTGGACTCGAACCACCAACCTTTCGGTTAACAGCCGAACGCGCTAACCGATTGCGCCACAGAGACTTAGACACCAAAACAACTGTAGTAGAAATGCTGAACTTTGTCTCACTTGGTCTGCTGGATGAACCCAAATTAAAGCTGCCGAAAAGAGAGAGAGAAAGGTAACAGAAACACCCAACGTGGGGCTCAAACCCAGGACACTGAGACTAAGTGCCTCATGCTCTCCCACCTGAGCTAGCCGGGCTTGTGAGACACTCATTCTAGGCACTGTTTTGATCAATACCTTCATTACCAGTGTAAAGTTTGATGCTGATTTTAAGTCAACTGGAACAAGTAACTTGGCCGACCTAGGCACTGGACAACAAACTTCTGCTAAATCCTGATGTCATCTTGTAACGCCAGACAGCAAGTGGCCCAGGATCTTTGCCTGGCGCACGTGTTAGCAGTTGCAAGGCAGCAAAAGCCTTGGTTCGTCCCTGGGTGGGCTCAAAGCAAGAACCTTTCAGTTAACAGCTGAACTCGCTAACCGATTGCGCCACAGAGACTTAGAGAGCATTGCAACTGTAGTAGAAATGCTGAACGTTGTCTCAATAGGTATGCTCGAAGAATCCAAATGAAAGCTGCCGAAACGAGAGAGAGAGAAAAGTAACAGAAACGCCCAACGTGGGGCTCGAACCCACGACCCTGAGATTAAGAGTCTCATGCTCTACCGACTGAGCTAGCCGGGCTTCTGATACATTCATTCTAAGTAAACTGGCATAAGTAACTTGGCCGATCCAGGCACTGGACAACAAACTTCTGCTAAATCCTGATGTCATCTTGTAATGCCAGACAGCACGTGGCCCAGGATCATTGCCCAGTGCACGTGTTAGCAGTTGCAAGGCAGCAAAAGCCTTCGTTCGTCCCTGGATGGGCTCAAAGCAACAACCTTTTGGTTAACAGCCGAACGCGCTAACCGATTGTGACATAGAGACTCAGACTAACCATACCAACTGTGGTAGAAATGCTGAACTTTGTCTCACTTGGTCTGCTGGATGAACCCAAATGAAAGCTGCCGAAAAGAGAGAGAGAAAGGTAACAAAATCACCCAACATGGGGCTCAAACCCAGGTCACTGAGACTAAGTGTCTCATGCTCTCCCACCTGAGCTAGCCGGGCTTGTGAGACATCATTCTAGGCACTGTTTTGATCAATACCTTCACTATCAGTGTAAAGTTTGATGCTGATTTTAAGTCAACTGGAACAAGTAACTTGGCCGACCTAGGCACTTGACAACAAACTTCTGCTAAATCCTGATGTCATCTTGTAACGCCAGACAGCACGTGGCCCAGGATCATTGTCCAGCGCACGTGTTAGCAGTTGCAAGGCAGCAAAAGCCTTGGTTCGTCCCTGGGTGGGCTCAAAGCAAGAACCTTTCAGTTAACAGCTGAACTCGCTAACCGATTGCGCCACAGAGAGCATTGCAACTGTAGTAGAAATGCTGAACTTTGTCTCAATAGGTATGCTGGAAGAATCCAAATGAAAGCTGCCGAAAAGAGAGAGAGAGAAAAGTAACAGAAACGCACAACGTGGGGCTCCAACCCACGACCCTGAGATTAAGAGTCTCATGCTCTACCGACTGAGCTAGCCAGGCTTCTGATACATTCATTCTAAGTAAACTGGCATAAGTAACTTGGCCGATCCAGGCACTGGACAACAAACTTCTGCTAAATCCTGATGTCATCTTATAACGCCAGACAGCACGTGGCCCAGGATCATTGCCGGTGCACGTGTTAGCAGTTGCAAGGCAGCAAAAGCCTTCGTTCGTCCCTGGGTGGACTCGAACCACCAACCTTTCGGTTAACAGCCGAACACGCTAACCGATTGCGCCACAGAGACTTAGACACCAAATCAACTGTAGTAGAAATGCTGAACTTTGTCTCACTTGGTCTGCTGGATGAACCAAAATTAAAGCTGCCGAAAAGAGAGAGAGAAAGGTAACAGAAACACCCAACGTGGGGCTCAAACCCAGGACACTGAGACTAAGTGCCTCATGCTCTCCCACCTGAGCTAGCCGGGCTTGTGAGACACTCATTCTAGGCACTGTTTTGATCAATACCTTCATTACCAGTGTAAAGTTTGTGGCTGATTTTAAGTCAACTGGAACAAGTAACTTGGCCGACCTAGGCACTGGACAACAAACTTATGCTAAATCCTGATGTCATCTTGTAACGCCAGACAGCACGTGGCCCAGGATCATTGCCTGGCGCACGTGTTAGCAGTTGCAAGGCAGCAAAAGCCTTGGTTCGTCCCTGGGTGGGCTCAAAGCAAGAACCTTTCAGTTAACAGCTGAACTCGCTAACCGATTGCGCCACAGAGACTTAGAGAGTGTTGCAACTGTAGTAGAAATGCTGAACTTTGTCTCAATAGGTATGCTCGAAGAATCCAAATGAAAGCTGCCGAAAAGAGAGAGAGAGAAAAGTAACAGAAACGCCCAACGTGGGGCTCAAACCCACGACCCTGAGATTAAGAGTCTCATGCTCTACCGACTGAGCTAGCCGGGCTTCTGATACATTCATTCTCAGTAAACTGGCATAAGTAACTTGGCCGATCCAGGCACTGGACAACAAACTTCTGCTAAATCCTGATGTCATCTTGTAACGCCAGACAGCACGTGGCCCAGGATCATTGCCCGGTGCACGTGTTAGCAGTTGCAAGGCAGCAAAAGCCTTCGTTCGTCCCTGGATGGGCTCAAAGCAACAACTTTTCGGTTAACAGCCGAACGCGCTAACCGATTGTGACATAGAGACTCAGACTAACCATACCAACTGTGGTAGAAATGCTGAACTTTGTCTCACTTGGTCTGCTGGATGAACCCAAATGAAAGCTGCCGAAAAGAGAGAGAGAAAGGTAACAGAATCACCCAACGTGGGGCTCAAAGCCAGGTCACTGAGACTAAGTGTCTCATGCTCTCCCACCTGAGCTAGCCGGGCTTGTGAGACATCATTCTAGGCACTGTTTTGATCAATACCTTCACTACCAGTGTAAAGTTTGATGCTGATTTTAAGTCAACTGGAACAAGTAACTTGGCCGACCTAGGCACTGGACAACAAACTTATGCTAAATCCTGATGTCATCTTGTAACGCCAGACAGCACGTGGCCCAGGATCATTGCCTGGCGCACGTGTTAGCAGTTGCAAGGCAGCAAAAGCCTTGGTTCGTCCCTGGGTGGGCTCAAAGCAAGAACCTTTCAGTTAACAGCTGAACTCGCTAACCGATTGCGCCACAGAGACTTAGAGAGTGTTGCAACTGTAGTAGAAATGCTGAACTTTGTCTCAATAGGTATGCTCGAAGAATCCAAATGAAAGCTGCCGAAAAGAGAGAGAGAGAGAAAAGTAACAGAAACGCCCAACGTGGGGCTCAAACCCACGACCCTGAGATTAAGAGTCTCATGCTCTACCGACTGAGCTAGCCGGGCTTCTGATACATTCATTCTCAGTAAACTGGCATAAGTAACTTGGCCGATCCAGGCACTGGACAACAAACTTCTGCTAAATCCTGATGTCATCTTGTAACGCCAGACAGCAAGTGGCCCAGGATCTTTGCCTGGCGCACGTGTTAGCAGTTGCAAGGCAGCAAAAGCCTTCGTTCGTCCCTGGATGGGCTCAAAGCAACAACTTTTCGGTTAACAGCCGAACGCGCTAATCGATTGTGACATAGAGACTCAGACTAACCATACCAACTGTGGTAGAAATGCTGAACTTTGTCTCACTTGGTCTGCTGGATGAACCCAAATGAAAGCTGCCGAAAAGAGAGAGAGAAAGGTAACAGAATCACCCAACGTGGGGCTCAAACCCAGGTCACTGAGACTAAGTGTCTCATGCTCTCCCACCTGAGCTAGCCGGGCTTGTGAGACATCATTCTAGGCACTGTTTTGATCAATACCTTCACTACCAGTGTAAAGTTTGATGCTGATTTTAAGTCAACTGGAACAAGTAACTTGGCCGACCTAGGCACTTGACAACAAACTTCTGCTAAATCCTGATGTCATCTTGTAACGCCAGACAGCACGTGGCCCAGGATCATTGCCCGGCGCACGTGTTAGCAGTTGCAAGGCAGCAAAAGCGTTGGTTCGTCCCTGGGTGGGCTCAAAGCAACAACCTTTCAGTTAACAGTTGAACTCGCAAACCGATTGCGCCACAGAGATTTAGAGAGCATTGCAACTTTAGTAGAAATGCTGAACTTTGTCTCAATAGGTATGCTCGAAGCATCTAAATGAAAGCTGCCGAAAAGAGAGAGTGAGAAAAGTAACAGAAATGCCCAACGTGGGGCTCGAACCCACGAACCTGAGATTAAGAGTCTCATGCTCTACCGACTGAGCTAGGCGGGCTTGTGAGATGCTCCTGCGAGAGAAAGTCACTGTTTTGATCAATACCTTCCCTACCTGTGTAAAGTTTGATGCTGATTTTAAATCAACTGGAATAAGTAACTTGGCCAATAGAGGCACTGGACAACAAACTTCTGCTTAATCCTGATGTCATCTTGTAATGCCAGACAGGGCTTGTGAGATGCTCATTCAAGAGAAAGTCACTGTTTTGATCAATACCTTCCCTACCTGTGTAAAGTTTATTGGTGTTTTTAAGTCAACTGGAATAAAAAAAAATTGGCCAATACAGGCACTGGACAACAAACTTCTGCTAAATCCTGATGTCATCTTGTAACGCCAGACAGCACGTGGCCCAGGATCATTGCCGGGTGCACGTGTTAGCAGTTGCAAGGCAGCAAAAGCCTTGGTTCGTCCCTGGGTGGGCTCGAACCTCCAACCTTTCAGTTAACAGTCATACGCGCTAACCGATTGCACCACAGAGACTCAGACACCAAACCACCTGTAGTAGAAATGGTGAACTTTGTCTCACTTGGTCTGCTGGATGAACCCAAATGAAAGCTGCCGAAAAGAGAGAGAAAGGTAACACAAACACCCAACGTGGGGCTCAAACTGTAGTGGAAAGTTGCGCTGGATCTCGACAAACATCTTCTAGGTTTCAAAAAAGAGGCTGAGGTCTTTGAAGTTCTCAAGTTGAAGCAGTTTATTGTTACAGCAGAGATGGTCGATCGAGCTCTCTCCCACTCAATGTCCAAAAACCCACAGTTTATATACAGTTTCTTATCCATAGGTATCATGAGATATGATGTAACATCACCCTATTCCCGGCTCCAATAGCATCCTAGCTTTTTAATTAATGGCTGTATGTTTTTCTGTTTTTACATATCTTAAAGGTCATATAGCATGTGCTAACAATCATGTGTTTGCATAGGATCATGTTGTTTTCATACTTTCTAAATGATTCTCCTTATGTATGTTATTTTGGCGAGGGTTGTTTTTGTCTTGTTCAACATATACATTGTCTAAATGTATTGCATACGCTCTGTCATAATGTTCTCACTTTGGCGCATGACATGCTGTGCTTCAATTGTAAGGCCCTCAATTATAAGGCCCTGCATGTTTGTATGTCTCTTCTGCATTACTTGAATATAGGTATTTCTATAAGTTTTAACAGTGTATTTTAATAGTAATCTATATTTTAATAGTGGCAGATTATATAGTGATTACATAATAAAAGTTCCACTATATATAGTGATTACATAATAAAAGTTCCACTATAAATCCCCCCTCAGGGGCTTTATCAAAAAAGTCCCTTTCCTAAATCCCTCGCTGAAGTGCAACTTAAGAATCTAACATTTCGCTCAGTTTTTAACGTTCTTGTGCAACCAAAAAAGTTGCCCATCTACATCCTTATCAATTGTCAGCATCCTTGCGCCGCACTTCAGAGGAGAAACGGAACCAAACATCTCCCTCCACTTTTGCCTTTAGAAGGAGTAAAAGATCCCGCTCTCCCTAACTAAATACTTTCTTGGGGACTTCAACACTCAACAATTATTAGTCATGTTAAAACATATGCTTTGTCAGCTTTGCTCACAGCAGTGGTTATATAACATATATACTTGATTAATCAACACACAAGAGAAAATCTCAATATTTGCAGAACATTCATAGCCCCTGTAAAAGAACTATATCTGATGTTTCATCACACGTCGCCAGAGGTACTTCTGAGTACTGTCTGGTGTTGGTGCAGACAGTAGGTTTTTAAACCTCCAGTAGATTCTGCTCTTCTTCTCCTTTGTTGCTGGATTCTGGAGTGTCCCTTGACCCATAGTCATCTTCCCTCTTTCCTCGTGTACATCTGATATCAGCTCCGGCAGCTTTGATGAACTCCTATATACACAGAATTTTATACTAGTAAACGGGTCTTAAAATGATTACACAATCTTTCAGTTCAGTCCATTCTATTTGCATTTTCCTGTATTAGGATGATGCCTTGCTTAAAACCATTCTCTTTGGGATTTAAAGCCTTTATGAAATAGTAAAAAGCTAAAGAATTATATTATTATTATTTTTAAGACCTCAAAGATGAAAGAAATTTAGGGTAGTAATTGTTCTCAAAACTCATCCAAATGTTCCAAATCTGGCCCAAGAACTTCATAGACATGGTCTCTGCAGTCATGCACAGTTCTATTTACTCGCACATCGACCATCTGCTTGGCAGCAGCTTTAGCTATAAATCTGAGAAGAGGGATAACACAACAAAATAGAATAAAAACAAATATAGCAATTCTTTTGAATATTCCAATCTTAATTATTGTCCAATCGCAACTATTGTCCTAATGATCCATATATGGAAGCAAACTAGTTACTAAAGTTCTTATCCTCTCCAGCGTTCTCTTTTACTTCTTTCCTCAGATTTTCCGATTTTCGCATGGCTTCAGTGAAAGATCCACTTGTGGCAGTATTATTTGGAATATAGGAGCAGCAAAGGGTGCAGTGATTTACCAAGCCATTTTATTTGTTAGGGCCAATTATTCTCCTAATACTTTAACGTCATCATTTGTGTACTTTATAAATCTTTGTTGGTTGTAATAAATGTAGTTAATCCACTGTAAAAATTGTCATTGCAATTATCCACACTATTATAGAGTCAAGTCCTTCTTTTGCTATATCTCTAGTTTTAAACTCATCTGGTATTACACTAGGTTGGCCAATGTGAACTTCTGAGTCAGGTGTATATTGTCTCTTAACTCGATGCTTCCGATTCTGCTGTCTTTGTATGTCATTTTGCTCTTCAACTCAATCAGTTATTATCACTTCCTGTATTAGTTTAACTCTAGTACAAATCCCTTTCCATTTCAATGGAATGTTGAGGTGTAATATTCCCCTTCCATAGATCCAGTAGTAGTCTGCTATTTGTTCATATTGTTGTATTAAGGGAAATCATCTTGGCAATTGGACATTTTGTCCAGTGCAATTACCAAGTGTGCTGTTAGCCGTCCTATTGCCTTTTTCTGAAACTGGCAACATTATATAATTTATTGTAGCTGTAGCCATTTGGAAGGTTTGCATATAAACATTTTCTTTTCCCCACATTCGTCAGTCAAATGGCAAATTATTGCACAATTTCCTTTTAAATTTTCTCACATTTGTCGATCCACTTGTTTGGTTATAACATTAATATTCTAATTTCTTATTGCATATTTGTGGGAATCTCTCTTGTTGTTGCTTGAACTTTAATGTTCATTTCTTTGCTTTCTTTTTTCAACCTACCATTGTTCTCTAATGTAAATTTGGTGCTTCCTATTATATCAAGACATTGGGCCTGGCAAAATGGGCAGTCACAGTACAGTATACTGAATTTTGCACAATGTCTATAATCATAAAAATTTACAACCACTATAAGTTTTTTCAAAAGTGTTTGTAAACATATTGGGCAATTGAATATTTGTAACTGTATTTTGCCCAACAATACCAATCATTGTTATTAGTTTCTTCTAAGAGCTGATCATCTGAGATCTGGTCATAGTCAATTTCTTTTTAAATTGCATATCATTTTGATTTTCATACATATCCTCTGGGTCAACATTGACTGACTCCATCAGACTGGGATAATCCTTTACCTTTGGAGAAGTTACCTCTAGGCTTTCACTCATCTTTATTTGCATCATCATCAGCAGCAGCAGGAACATCTTCCTTCTGTCGTCCACTGTTCTGTTCCTGTGAATGAATAGCTTCATACATGGCAGTTAGTTTTTCTTATAAGACAAAATTCTTATTTGCCAATGTATTAGACAGGACATTAGCGTTCCATGCAGTGTTAAGTTCCTGTTTCTGTTAGTTTACATGTAAAAACTCATTCAAACATCTGTTTACACATCAGCCTAGTTTAATAATCCAAACTTAATCAAGTTTAGCATTTTCACATATTTTTAAAAAGAGCTTTGGCCCTAATGGATCTTCTTGTAGCTTTTGACCAGTCCTTGTGATTGCGCAGGATAATTTCACTCTAGCCTTTGATTTATTCTTAATTAACAGTACTTCTTTAACAGTTTTATTTATTTGCTTGTTTATTTGTTTAATCATTTATTTACTTATTTATCTATTTTTTATTTACTTTAATTACTCTAAATACTTTATAAATGCACACCCATTATTAAATTTTTTTCTGATGGTATTCCAGATGTAGAAATCATAGTTTTTCTTATTAGAAATATAATTAATCACCACAACCTGTTTTTAATCCTAACCTTTTAAGTAGTACAAACATGTATTTCTTGCCTTGTACTCAGTTTAGTATAACCTCAAAACCCTCATTACTAAATGCTTGTATGTCACTTAAGGTACTGGTTGCTGTCCCTTTACTCACATTATATTTAACACCGATGTCACATGGACAAAACTCACTGAGCACTGCATTTAATAAGGAGACCAATCTCCTTGCTGTTTAATTTTTCCTAATACTTCACCCTTGATCAAAATCATGTGCATCTGTTATAAGTATACTTAGAAATGCTGTTGGTGCAATTATTCCTTAATGTATAGGCTATAGACTGTCTTTTCCACCCTTTCATGCTAGATTGTTCACAGAGATCTGTTTGTTGTTTAATTTTCACAATGTTCTTTAATTGAGATTGTAGCTCTAGAAGCACTATATGTGACTTACTACCTCACATCCTGTCGCTTATTTACTTTCAAATCTGTTACAGTGTTTTCTTCAATGACAGACTAATTTATCTTTCATCACCTCAAATGCCTTTATTGTATCTGTTTTTCCTGTTAATTCAGAACTGTATTTTTGCAGTCTTTCCTGTTTCATAAATTTTCTCCAGTGCTTTTTTTTTTGTAAAATTCTCTGTTCCATCAATGCTAAAATCCTCCCTAAAAGTCATCATATGTTTTCTGCATTTTAACTGAGCTAAGGCTATATGGAGATAATTAAATCAACCACATGTTGTAACAAACTACTATTCATCATAAGATCTTCAGGCACTTTGGTGTATGTATAATTTTCACCAGCAAATGTAAATACTAATTGGTCCCTACCCTCCTCTGCTAATTACCTAAAATAAGCTGAACAGAAATGAATTACTTAACAATATTTGACATCAGGAGGAACATTTGTTCATAAAATGTAGGAACCTCAGCTGGAAGATTTTCTCTCATTGATTGTTCTTATAGCATCTGCTTTTTACCGGCTTTAATGCAGCATAATTAAAAAATTAATTTAAATTAAAATCAAATCTTATTAGTTACATACACAGTCATGCCTGACTTGAAATATATTTTAAATCGAAAATATCCAATGATTTATTTCATATTATAATCACTAGGTGTTAATAATCCTACTCTCAATAAAACTTCAATATTGTTTTTATAATAATTTCAGCATTTTTCTTCTTTTCTCTGCAGATGTGCATCTGGTTTAATTTTAACCCTCACTGTACTGGTTAATTTTCTAATTATAAATACAAGTCCAGCAATGATAATACTTCTTTAAGTATTTAACACTGCACTTGTTTAAATCATTTAACTTCTGAGCTATTTGTTCTTTCAGATGTTGTATTCATTATTGTTTCTCTTTCTCTTGATATTTACTTCTAAAGGCAAGCTCATCTAACTGATCAGGTCCACAGTGTTTATGTAATTTTTTGTAAAATCACTGAATCTATCTGGTCTGTTTTGCTCTTTTTTTCCACATTATTCCTCAAATTTACTTCCCAATTTTTCAGTTATATGGCTATAAATGCGAAACAAACTCTATTATATTTAACGCCTTTTTTCCTAAAATCATACTTTATTAAACTTAGAGCTTCTCACTGTTGACTTATTCTAATGTGCTGTTCTTTTTTTCCTTTAATTTCTTCCTGGTATTAATTTTCTAAGTCTAAATCTCTTTCAGGATCATACATTTCATAGACAAATTCTGCTTCTTACTAGCCCTGCTTCAGAAATGTTTAACTTAATGTATGATCCCCATTATCAATTGTCTTACTTTCATCTTCTATCTGTTATAATTAATAGATATTATCTTTTTATTCTGTAATCCTTATTTAATTTAAATTCATTTTAATAAATGTGAAGTCCTAATTTATATAATACCTTCCTTCCTGACTAATTTGACAGGAGTCTAATTTGATTCAAGAAAGGGTCCACTTTTGTTTTAATTTGCAATGTACTTGATTTGCATCATAGTTCTACTGGGCTTTTGAGATTGAGTTTGCTAGGCCACAGCCAATCTCTCTCCCTCGCACCCCGAGGCAACTGTTTCATAGATGGTGCAGTCTTTGCATTGTTGTATTCAGGAATCCCCACATTTCCTGCATTTTGAAGGAGTGAAAGTGTAGCGCATTCCTCCTTCCTCTTGGTAATGGCTTCTCTTTCACCCAGCTGATGTTGCTGGAAAGCTTAGCTTTTTTGATCAGTTTATCAGTCTCTTGTTTCTCCTTCTTTAAGTCTCTTGAACATATGTGGATGGGTCAAGTCTCAGTAGTTCTCTGTATGCAGTGCCTGGCTCACTGCTTTAGTTCATGTAATAAGAGTCCACAGTCAACAATTTGCTCCTTGTGTTTCTCCAAACACCTTAATCTATTTCCCAGTGCCTTCAGGAATGTCCAGCAGGCGAAAAGACAAGGACCCTTCAAAGTCCATCTCCGTGCCCCTTAATTTAATATATACATTTGCTTAGTTATTATCTAAACATTTTTCCACTTTCCCATGTTTCCTTTATCAAATAAAGACTCCTCTCATCTATGTTCTTCTCTTTGCTGCCCAACAGCTGATTTTTTAATATTTATTACTAAATCATCTGTAGTTTGTATTAATTTTCTAATTTGTTAGTTTTCTTCTAATTCCATTTCTTTAGCTTCAGCTTGTGCTTAACTTATTTATTTTTCTCCTAATTTATTCTAGTGTTTTCTCACTAGTTGGTCTTTCTTTACATTGTTTTAATTTCTCTAGCATTTTCTATACCTGTTTCAAGTTTACAGTACATATTTCTTACTCTTTTTTTCACACTCATCGTTTTACTTTTTACCTTTTGTCTTATTCTTTTCATTTATAATTATTATTTTTCAGAGTTTGTATTTACTCACACACTGCTTACATCAAATGTTCCTCCTCTTTGCCATTATTTTTCTTTTCTGTTCTCTTTTTGTTGAGTATTTAATTATAAATTATTTATATCTTAAATATTCATTTTTTTTCTAAATTCTAAGTATTATTCCTCTCTGTTCCCAAATGTTTAACTTATTACTTTATTCTTTTATATAACACATTTTTTATTTTCCAAATTGTATTTACTTTACCATATCCTATACTCTTTACACCTCATGAATATTAAATCAGATACTATTATTCACTAAAATAAATTCTAAGAATTTATATTATGATCTCTTTGTATGCACAAATGTCAACCTATGTTATATACTTCTTAATTTAATATATTTCTCTTTATATCTTTCTATCTGAACTGAATTCATTTATTTCCTAAATATTATAATCTCTTCCCTAAACTGCATCAGTCTCTTCTATATTTTCTTTATTACACAATATTTCACAGTCCATCTTTATATTATAATCTACAATGATGATTCTTTTATCTCACTCTTTATCACAAACACTAAACACAAACACTTAACCACACTCTCACATTCTAGTCCCTCAAATTTAGAGGACTCATTCACTCAACATTTGTCCCTTTATCTACAGGGCTCATTCAGTCATTCATTCCTCTCAGTGTACCACAGAGTGTCCATCCCTGCCATGCTCCACTTAAGGGACTGTGCAGAAGGGGGGCTCTGCCTGTCCACCAATATGGAATTTTACACAACCATTCACACAGACACACACAACACTAAAGCAATAACCATAGGAATTTCCTTGCGCACGTCTCTATATTCTAATCTGCTTTTAATCTCTTAACTGTCACCACACATTCAGAACTCACTTTTGAAATCTAAATCTGTTCTATGTATATCCTATATTGTTAAAAAACTTCCCAAATCTGAGTAACAGTTACTAGTTAACGTCTGTCGCTATCAAGGCCTCTTAACGATAAACACAGATCATTTGCATGCAAACTATTCTTTTTTTAAAATCTGGAATCCAAACCTCCCTCTATTAATTTTATTTCTTTTATTTCTTTTGGAGGAACAGTTAAAATGTCTTTATCATCACAAGCAGGTCCTGAGAGACAAAACAAACTTTTTTACATGCAAAACTGCTTTTCTTCATTGTTGTGGCCACTTTGCTTGCTTTGTCCCTCCAGCACAGCATGTGCAATTTTTATTCATTCTCTAATCAATTAATATTTTATCTGTATTTTAATCTCTTATAATACTCACTTTCTCTCACACTACACCTCAGTAATTTCTCTCTAGCTATCATCGTCCTTAAACACACACCCTACTCATGCTTTAACCTTCTAAATCTCTTACCATATGCATCTTCATTCACAAATGTCTCAGCATTTGCATTCTTATTCTCATTCTCATTCAATCTAATTATCTTTTCCAAAACATTCCCCATTCTCTTCGGTCCAGACCACATACATATATAAAAACACAACATATAGACTAACACAGGTCATCCACTGAGATCCAGCCCTCCGTGTAGGTGCTTTTGGGATCAGATTAAAGGCCTCCTCCCAATTTCCCTGCCTCTATCGGGAGAGTCTTACTCAATCCACAGGCGAGTACAGAGACGCGGAGCGCTCCTTTGCTCTAATCACACCTAAAGCAAGCGATCATTTCCAGTGCTACCTCGCGCGCCTTGCTCCCGCCTCTCGCGTAGCAATCCATGCATGTACCTCTCTTTCATACGCATATAATTTACAGCCATTCGTTAGTATATAATACAAAGCCATTGTTAGTGCACAATTTACAGCCATTTGTTAGTACAAGCACATACCTTGACAACCTGGAAGACCTCTTTTTCTTATAAATAGTTCATTTCACTATTCTTTTATCACTTTATCATTTACTTTATAATTCTTTTGAATAAATTTAGTCAATTCATAGGTTCTTTTTAATGGTGAGGTATTTCAAAAGTCAAGTTCAGGTGTCCGATCCACCCCACAGCACACTCATCAGAGAACCAAAATAAAGCAAAAATCTGCTCACCTTTTTTAATCTGCGCGCTATTTGGTCTCTGCGTGAGTGTCTGCCAAGGATCGGCCCATTGACACCTTCCTTCGACTATCCTCAGTCCAGCCCCACGTTGGGCGCCAAATTATGTAGTGGAAAGTTGCGCTGGATCTCGACAAACATCTTCTAGGTTTCAAAAAAGAGGCTGAGGTCTTCGAAGTTCTCAAGTTGAAGCAGTTTATTGTTACAGCAGAGATGGTCGATCAAGCTCTCTCGAACTCAATGTCCAAAAACCCACAGTTTATATACAGTTTCTTATCCATAGGTATCATGAGATATGATTTAACATCACCCTATTCCCGGCTCCAATAGCATCCTAGCTTTTTAATTAATGGCTGTATGTTTTTCTGTTTTTACATATCTTAAAGGTCACATAGCATGTGCTTACAATCATGTGTTTGCATATGATCATGATGCTTCCATATTTTCTAAATGATTCTCCTTATGTATGCTATTTTGACGAGGGTTGTTTTTGTCTTGTTCAACATATACATTGTCTAAATGTATTGCATACGCTCTGTCATAATGTTCTCACTTTGGCGCATGACCTGCTGTGCTTCAATTGTAAGGCCCTCAATTATAAGGCCCTGCATGTTTGTATGTCTCTTCTGCATCACTTGAATATAGGTCTTTCTATAAGTTTTAACAGTATATTTTAATAGTAATCTATATTTTAATAGTGGCAGATTATATAGTGATTACATAATAAAAGTTCCACTATAATGACTGTACGGTCGCGGCAAACCACTGTCGCTCACCCACAGCTGCCTGGTCACTAAGTGACAGGGGCTTGTTTGTGAGTTGCAGAGGAGGATTCCAATTACGTATAGGAGGCTTGAAAGAAAAGAGAACAACAACATAAGTGGACGTGCAAAACAACGTAGTCGGCAAGATTCGAGTCTGCGCGGGGAAACCCCAATGGATTTCTAGTCCATCGCCTTAACCACTCGGCCACAACTACAGACGTCTGCTTTCTCTCTCCTGCTGAGGTGGCAACCAAGCACAGGGTCAACAGGGGTAGAGGAAGGTGCACTAGCTCTAGTGCAACTTTTCCGTACAATCTCTGGGAAGCAGGGACAGCATAGCTCTCTAATCTAACAAACTCAGCTAACTTCATGGGCACTCTTTCCACACAAGTTGATGATCTGAATTCAGAGCAACGTGCTCTCGCAGGCCACACCACAATGGACAGCCACCAAGTGAAATGAAAAGAACAACGAGGTCTCTGACAAACAGACAGGCCTTCGGCCGAACAGGGACTTGAACCCTGGACCCTCAGATTAAAAGTCTGATGCTCTACCGACTGAGCTATCCGGGCTCCTGTCTGCTGAGGCACCTGTTTGCGGAGTTGGACCTCTGCAAGCCCCTTGCCGGCTAACAACACTTTCTCATCACAGCACAGACCTGCGTCCTCTTAAAAAAAACAGATGCAGGCGTCCTCCAGGAAACGGCGTTTCAGAGCTGTGCCATGCCACTGCTGAGCTGCACCGTGAAAGACCTTGAAGTCATTAGATGTTACCAAAGCCATGGTCCAAAAGCATGGCCAAAAGCACATTTCGCCTGGGCCTTTTGGAACTGTGCTAGCATCAGTCTTGAAAAGAGCTGTGCATAAAGCAACTCTCCAGAAGCAGATGGAGTGGGGAAAATGTGCCACAAAGGGACAGCCAAAACGGACTGGGCGACTTGGAAAAAAAACTATCAAATCCCAATCTTGATGAGCCGTACAAGATGTTGCTGTCGATTTATTGAACGTTTCTCTAGGCAACATCAGAGTGTAGGGACTACAAAAAAAGCTAAATTGCGACTAGTCGCTGGACTTGAATTATTCAATATGGGATTAAACACGCAGGCTCGCAACCAAACGTCGCAAAAGCCACAGTTCCTCTCACAGAGAGAAAAAGCAAAAGCAGCTGGCTGTTCCGTAGTCGGCAGGGTTCGAACCTGCGCGGGAAAACCCCAATGGATTTCAAGTCCATCGCCTTAACCTCTCGGCCACGACTACGCAAGGTGGCAGCTCGTTGACTTTTTCTGCTGAATGTGGGCAACATTGAACGCAGCACAGTTGGGGCATAAATGGCCTGAGGTTGTAAAAAGCAGCACAAGCATTGCTCACAGTTAACAGGAACACGCTGCCGTGACCCGGATTCGAACCGGGGTTGCTGCGGCCACAACACAGAGTACTGACCACTATACGATCACGGCACACCGCTCGCTCACCGATAAGCTCTGCAGCTGCCTGGACACTAAGGGACACTGGTTTGTGACCGCGATTCAAACTGGGATTTCTCTGGCCACAACACAGAGTACGGATGACTGTACGGTCGCGGCAAACCACTGTCGCTCACCCACAGCTGCCTGGTCACTAAGTGACAGGGGCTTGTTTGTGAGTTGCAGAGGAGGATTCCAATTACGTATAGGAGGCTTGAAAGAAAAGAGAACAACAACATAAGTGGACGTGCAAAACAACGTAGTCGGCAGGATTCGAACCTGCGCGGAGAAACCCCAATGGATTTCTAGTCCATCGCCTTAACCA
Source organism: Danio aesculapii (assembly GCF_903798145.1). Lineage (NCBI taxonomy): Eukaryota > Metazoa > Chordata > Actinopteri > Cypriniformes > Danionidae > Danio > Danio aesculapii. The sequence goes on from NC_079438.1 coordinate 18,058,733, forward strand.
CTTGGCCACGACTACAGACGTCTGCTTTCTCTCTCCTGCTGAGGTGGCAACCAAGCACAGGGTCAACAAGGGTAGAGGAAGGTGCACTAGCGCAACTTTTCCGTACAATCTCTGGGAAGCAGGGACAGCATAGCTCTCTAATCTAACAAACTCAGCTAACTTCATGGGCAATTTTTCCACACAAGCTGATGATCTGAATTCAGAGCAACGTGCTCTCGCAGGCCACACCACAATGGACAGCCACCAAGTGATATGAAAAGAACAACAAGGTCTCTGACAAAGAGACAGGCCTTCGCCCGAACAGGGACTTGAACCCTGGACCCTCAGATTAAAAGTCTGATGCTCTACCGACTGAGCTATCCGGGCTCCTGTCTGCTGAGGCACCTGTTTGCGGAGTTGGACCTCTGCAAGCCCCTTGCCGGCTAACAACACTTTCTCATCACAGCACAGACCTGCGTCCTCTTAAAAAAAACAGATGCAGGCGTCCTCCAGGAAACGGCGTTTCAGAGCTGTGCCATGCCACTGCTGAGCTGCACCGTGAAAGACCTTGAAGTCATTAGGTGTTACCAAAGCCATGGTCCAAAAGCATGGCCAAAAGCACATTTCGCCTGGGCCTTTTGGAACTGTGCTAGCATCAGTCTTGAAAAGAGCTGTGCATAAAGCAACTCTCCAGAAGCAGATGGAGTGGGGAAAATGTGCCACAAAGGGACAGCCAAAACGGACTGGGCGACTTGGAAAAAAAACTATCAAATCCCAATCTTGATGAGCCGTACAAGATGTTGCTGTCGATTTATTGAACGTTTCTCTAGGCAACATCAGAGTGTAGGGACTACAAAAAAAGCTAAATTGCGACTAGTCGCTGGACTTGAATTATTCAATATGGGATTAAACACGCAGGCCCGCAACTAAACGTCGCAAAAGCCACAGTTCCTTTCACAGAGAGAAAAAGCAAAAGCAGCTGGCTGTTCCGTAGTCAGCAGGGTTCGAACCTGCGCGGGGAGACCCCAATGGATTTCAAGTCCATCGCCTTAACCTCTCGGCCACGACTACGCATGGTGGTAGCTCGTTGACTTTTTCTGCTGAATGTGGGCAACATTGAACGCAGCACAGTTGGGGCATAAATGGCCTGAGGTTGTAAAAAGCAGCACAAGCATTGCTCGCAGTTAACAGGAACACGCTGCCGTGACCCGGATTCGAACCGGGGTTGCTGCGGCCACAACACAGAGTACTGACCACTATACGATCACGGCACACAGCTCGCTCACTGATAAGCTCTGCAGCTGCCTGGACACTAAAGGACACTGCTTTGTGACCGTGATTCAAACTGGGATTTCTCTGGCCACAACACAGAGTACGGATGACTGTACGGTCGCGGCAAACCACTGTCGCTCACCCACAGCTGCCTGGTCACTAAGTGACAGGGCTTGTTTGTGAGTTGCAGAGGAGGATTCCAATTACGTATAGGAGGCTTGAAAGAAAAGAGAACAACAACATAAGTGGACGTGCAAAACAACGTAGTCGGTAGGATTCGAACCTGCGCGGGGAAACCCCAATGGATTTCTAGTCCATCGCCTTAACCACTCGGCCACGACTACAGACGTCTGCTTTCTCTCTCCTGCTGACGTGGCAACCAAGCACAGGGTCAACAGGGGTAGAGGAAGGTGCACTAGCTCTAGTGCAACTTTTCCGTACAATCTCTGGGAAGTAGGGACAGCATAGCTCTCTAATCTAACAAACTCAGCTAACTTCATGGGCACTCTTTCCACACAAGCTGATGATCTGAATTCAGAGCAACGTGCTCTCGCAGGCCACACCACAATGGACAGCCACCAAGTGATATGAAAGAACAACGAGGTCTCTGACAAAGAGACAGGCCTTCGCCCGAACAGGGACTTGAACCCTGGACCCTCAGATTAAAAGTCTGATGCTCTACCGACTGAGCTATCCGGGCTCCTGTCTGCTGAGCCACCTGTTTGCGGAGTTGGACCTCTGCAAGCCCCTTGCCGGCTAACAACACTTTCTCATCACAGCACAGACCTGCGTCCTCTTAAAAAAAACAGATGCAGGCGTCCTCCAGGAAACGGCGTTTCAGAGCTGTGCCATGCCACTGCTGAGCTGCACCGTGAAAGACCTTGAAGTCATTAGGTGTTACCAAAGCCATGGTCCAAAAGCATGGCCAAAAGCACATTTCGCCTGGGCCTTTTGGAACTGTGCTAGCATCAGTCTTGAAAAGAGCTGTGCATAAAGCAACTCTCCAGAAGCAGATGGAGTGGGGAAAATGTGCCACAAAGGGACAGCCAAAACGGACTGGGCGACATGGAAAAAAAACTATCAAATCCCAATCTTGATGAGCCGTGCAAGATGTTGCTGTCGATTTATTGAACGTTTCTCTAGGCAACATCAGAGTGTAGGGACTACAAAAAAAGCTAAATTGCGACTAGTCGCTGGACTTGAATTATTCAATATGGGATTAAACACGCAGGCCCACAACCAAACGTCGCAAAAGCCACAGTTCCTCTCACAGAGAGAAAAAGCAAAAGCAGCTGGCTGTTCCGTAGTCGGCAGGGTTCGAACCTGCGCGGGGAGACCCCAATGGATTTCAAGTCCATCGCCTTAACCTCTCGGCCACGACTACGCATGGTGGCAGCTCGTTGACTTTTTCTGCTGAATGTGGGCAACATTGAACGCAGCACAGTTGGGGCATAAATGGCCTGAGGTTGTAAAAAGCAGCACAAGCATTGCTCGCAGTTAACAGGAACACGCTGCCGTGGCCCGGATTCGAACCGGGGTTGCTGCGGCCACAACACAGAGTACTGACCACTATACGATCACGGCACACCGCTCGCTCACCGATAAGCTCTGCAGCTGCCTGGACACTAAGGGACACTGGTTTGTGACCGTGATTCAAACTGGGATTTCTCTGGCCACAACACAGAGTACGGATGACTGTACGGTCGCGGCAAACCACTGTCGCTCACCCACAGCTGCCTGGTCACTAAGTGACAGGGGCTTGTTTGTGAGTTGCAGAGGAGGATTCCAATTACGTATAGGAGGCTTGAAAGAAAAGAGAACAACAACATAAGTGGACGTGCAAAACAACGTAGTCGGCAGGATTCGAACCTGCGCGGGGAAACCCCAATGGATTTCTAGTCCATCGCCTTAACCACTCGGCCACGACTACAGACGTCTGCTTTCTCTCTCCTGCTGAGGTGGCAACCAAGCACAGGGTCAACAGGGGTAGAGGAAGGTGCACTAGCTCTAGTGCAACTTTTCCGTACAATCTCTGGGAAGCAGGGACAGCATAGCTCTCTAATCTAACAAACTCAGCTAACTTCATGGGCACTCTTTCCACACAAGCTGATGATCTGAATTCAGAGCAACGTGCTCTCGCAGGCCACACCACAATGGACAGCCACCAAGTGATATGAAAAGAACAACGAGGTCTCTGACAAACAGACAGGCCTTAGCCCGAACAGGGACTTGAACCCTGGACCCTCAGATTCAATCTGGGATTTCTCTGGCCACAACACAGAGTACGGATGACTGTACAGTCGCGGCAAACCACTGTCGCTCACCCACAGCTGCCTGGTCACTAAGTGACAGGGGCTTGTTTGTGAGTTGCAGAGGAGGATTCCAATTACGTATAGGAGGCTTGAAAGAAAAGAGAACAACAACATAAGTGGACGTGCAAAACAACGTAGTCGGCAGGATTCGAACATGCGCGGGGAAACCCTAATGGATTTCTAGTCCATCGCCTTAACCACTCGGCCACGACTACAGACGTCTGCTTTCTCTCTCCTGCTGAGGTGGCAACCAAGCACAGGGTCAACAGGGGTAGAGGAAGGTGCACTAGCTCTAGTGCAACTTTTCCGTACAATCTCTGGGAAGCAGGGACAGCATAGCTCTCTAATCTAACAAACTCAGCTAACTTCATGGGCACTCTTTCCACACAAGCTGATGATCTGAATTCAGAGCAACGTGCTCTCGCAGGCCACACCACAATGGACAGCCACCAAGTGATATGAAAAGAACAACGAGGTCTCTGACAAACAGACAGGCCTTCGCCCGAACAGGGACTTGAACCCTGGACCCTCAGATTAAAAGTCTGATGCTCTACCGACTGAGCTATCCGGGCTCCTGTCTGCTGAGCCACCTGTTTGCGGAGTTGGACCTCTGCAAGCCCCTTGCCGGCTAACAACACTTTCTCATCACAGCACAGACCTGCGTCCTCTTAAAAAAAACAGATGCAGGCGTCCTCCAGGAAACGGCGTTTCAGAGCTGTGCCATGCCACTGCTGAGCTGCACCGTGAAAGACCTTGAAGTCATTAGGTGTTACCAAAGCCATGGTCCAAAAGCATGGCCAAAAGCACATTTCGCCTGGGCCTTTTGGAACTGTGCTAGCATCAGTCTTGAAAAGAGCTGTGCATAAAGCAACTCTCCAGAAGCAGATGGAGTGGGGAAAATGTGCCACAAAGGGACAGCCAAAACGGACTGGGCGACATGGAAAAAAAACTATCAAATCCCAATCTTGATGAGCCGTGCAAGATGTTGCTGTCGATTTATTGAACGTTTCTCTAGGCAACATCAGAGTGTAGGGACTACAAAAAAAGCTAAATTGCGACTAGTCGCTGGACTTGAATTATTCAATATGGGATTAAACACGCAGGCCCACAACCAAACGTCGCAAAAGCCACAGTTCCTCTCACAGAGAGAAAAAGCAAAAGCAGCTGGCTGTTCCGTAGTCGGCAGGGTTCGAACCTGCGCGGGGAGACCCCAATGGATTTCAAGTCCATCGCCTTAACCTCTCGGCCACGACTACGCATGGTGGTAGCTTGTTGACTTTTTCTGCTGAATGTGGGCAACATTGAACGCAGCACAGTTGGGGCATAAATGGCCTGAGGTTGTTATAAGCAGCACAAGCATTGCTCGCAGTTAACAGGAACACGCTGCCGTGACCCGGATTCGAACCGGGGTTGCTGCGGCCACAACACAGAGTACTGACCACTATACGATCACGGCACACCGCTCGCTCACCGATAAGCTCTGCAGCTGCCTGGACACTAAGGGACACTGGTTTGTGACCGTGATTCAAACTGGGATTTCTCTGGCCACAACACAGAGTACGGATGACTGTACGGTCGCGGCAAACCACTGTCCGCTCACCCACAGCTGCCTGGTCACTAAGTGACAGGGGCTTGTTTGTGAGTTGCAGAGGAGGATTCCAATTATGTATAGTAGGCTTGAAAGAAAAGAGAACAACAACATAAGTGGACGTGCAAAACAATGTAGTCAGCAGGATTCGAACCTGCGCAGGGAAACCCCAATGAATTTCTAGTCCATCGCCTTAACCACTCGGCCACGACTACAGACGTCTGCTTTCTCTCTCCTGCTGAGGTGGCAACCAAGCACAGGGTCAACAGGGGTAGAGGAAGGTGCACTAGCTCTAGTGCAACTTTTCCGTACAATCTCTGGGAAGCAGGGACAGCATAGCTCTCTAATCTAACAAACTCAGCTAACTTCATGGGCACTCTTTCCACACAAGCTGATGATCTGAATTCAGAGCAACGTGCTCTCGCAGGCCACACCACAATGGACAGCCACCAAGTGATATGAAAAGAACAACGAGGTCTCTGACAAACAGACAGGCCTTCGCCCGAACAGGGACTTGAACCCTGGACCCTCAGATTAAAAGTCTGATGCTCTACCGACTGAGCTATCCGGGCTCCTGTTTGCTGAGGCACCTGTTTGCGGAGTTGGACCTCTGCAAGCCCCTTGCCGGCTAACAACACTTTCTCATCACAGCACAGACCTGCGTCCTCTTAAAAAAAACAGATGCAGGCGTCCTCCAGGAAATGGCGTTTCAGAGCTGTGCCATGCCACTGCTGAGCTGCACCGTGAAAGACCTTGAAGTCATTAGGTGTTACCAAAGCCATGGTCCAAAAGCATGGCCAAAAGCACATTTCGCCTGGGCCTTTTGGAACTGTGCTAGCATCAGTCTTGAAAAGAGCTGTGCATAAAGCAACTCTCCAGAAGCAGATGGAGTGGGGAAAATGTGCCACAAAGGGACAGCCAAAACGGACTGGGCGACTTGGAAAAAAAACTATCAAATCCCAATCTTGATGAGCCGTGCAAGATGTTGCTGTCGATTTATTGAACGTTTCTCTAGGCAACATCAGAGTGTAGGGACTACAAAAAAGCTAAATTGCGACTAGTCGCTGGACTTGAATTATTCAATATGGGATTAAACACGCAGGCCCGCAACCAAACGTCGCAAAAGCCACAGTTCCTCTCACAGAGAGAAAAAGCAAAAGCAGCTGGCTGTTCCGTAGTCGGCAGGGTTCGAACCTGCGCGGGGAGACCCCAATGGATTTCAAGTCCATCGCCTTAACCTCTCGGCCACGACCTACGCAAGGGTGGCAGCTCGTTGACTTTTTCTGCTGATGTGGCAACATTGAACGCAGCACAGTTGGGGCATAAATGGCCTGAGGTTGTTATAAGCAGCACAAGCATTGCTCGCAGTTAACAGGAACACGCTGCCGTGACCCGGATTCGAACCGGGGTTGCGGCGGCCACAACACAGAGTACTGACCACTATACGATCACGGCACACCGCTCGCTCACCGATAAGCTCTGCAGCTGCCTGGACACTAAGGGACACTGGTTTGTGACCGTGATTCAAACTGGGATTTCTCTGGCCACAACACAGAGTACGGATGACTGTACGGTCGCGGCAAACCACTGTCGCTCACCCACAGCTGCCTGGTCACTAAGTGACAGGGGCTTGTTTGTGAGTTGCAGAGGAGGATTCCAATTACGTATAGGAGGCTTGAAAGAAAAGAGAACAACAACATAAGTGGACGTGCAAATCAACGTAGTCGGCAGGATTCGAATCTGTGCGGGGAAAACACAACGGATTTCTAGTCCATCGCCTTAACCACTCGGCCACGACTACAGACGTCTGCTTTCTCTCTCCTGCTGAGATGGCAACCAAGCACAGGGTCAACAGGGGTAGAGGAAGGTGCACTAGCTCTAGTGCAACTTTTCCGTACAATCTCTGGGAAGCAGGGACAGCATAGCTCTCTAATCTAACAAACTCAGCTAACTTCATGGGCACTCTTTCCACACAAGCTGATGATCTGAATTCAGAGCAACGTGCTCTCGCAGGCCACACCACAATGGACAGCCACCAAGTGATATGAAAAGAACAACGAGGTCTCTGACAAACAGACAGGCCTTCGTCCCGAACAGGGACTTGAACCCTGGACCCTCAGATTCAATCTGGGATTTCTCTGGCCACAACACAGAGTACGGATGACTGTACGGTCGCGGCAAACCACTGTCACTCACCCACAGCTGCCTGGTCACTAAGTGACAGGGGCTTGTTTGTGAGATGCAGAGGAGGATTGCAATTACGTATAGGAGGCTTGAAAGAAAAGAGAACAACAACATAAGTGGACGTGCAAAACAACATAGTTGGCAGGATTCAAACCTGGACGGGGAAGCCCCAATGGAGTTCTAGTCCTTCACCTTAACCGCTCGGCCACGACTACAGACATCTGCTTTCTGTCTCCTGCTGAGGTGGCAACCAAGCACAGGTTTAACAGGGGTCCAAAAGCATGGCCAAAAGCACATTTCGCCTGGGCCTTTAGGAACTGTGCTAGCATCAGTCTTGAAAAGAGCTGTGCATAAAGCAACTCTCCAGAAGCAGATGGAGTGGGGAAAATGTGCCACAAAGGGACAGCCAAAAAGGACTGGGCGACTTGGAAAAAAAACTATCAAATCCCAATCTTGATGAGCCGTACAAGATGTTGCTGTCGATTTATTGAACGTTTCTCTAGACAACATCAGAGTGTAGGGACTACAAAAAAAGCTAAATTGCGACTAGTCGCTGGACTTGAATTATTCAATATGGGATTAAACACGCAGGCCCGCAACCAAACGTCGCAAAAGCCACAGTTCCTCTCACAGAGAGAAAAAGCAAAAGCAGCTGCTGTTCCGTAGTCGGCAGGGTTCGAACCTGCGCGGGGAGACCCCAATGGATTTCAAGTCCATCGCCTTAACCTCTCGGCCACGACTACACATGGTGGCAGCTCGTTGACGTTTTCTGCTGAATGTGGGCAACATTGAACGCAGCACAGTTGGGGCATAAATGGCCTTAGGTTGTAAAAAGCGGCACAAGCATTGCTTGAAAGACACGGGGTACTTGAAGTCAAGATCTTCATTACCAAAGCTAAGCGGAACCATTTAGGTTTGTGACGTGACAGTGAGATTCAAGCAAGATTGGATGAATCTTATTTGAAGTGTGCAGCAAGTCTGAGAATTCGAAGCTAACTATTGTCCTCAGATCATCACGCCTAAGTTTTGAGAAGACCAGTCGGAATTGTTTCAAACAACTTAAATTTAACCCAACAAAGACAACCCAGATGGGACTTGAACCCACAATATCCAGCTTCGAAGGCTGGTGCCTTATCCATTAGGCCACTGGGTCAGCACTAGCCTTTGACATATCTGATGTATGGCTCAGGAAGTTCTTGTAACTCAGAAAACAGTACTTTAGGATCCCTATGCCATATTGCATTCAGACGATCTGGTGTGTACACCTAATGACAAAACAGCTTCTCTGAGGAGTTTTCCATTGTCATGTCTGTTTGACCTAGGGGTATGAACCTAGCTTTTTAAAGGTAACACTGGATTGTCTTGCACAGTCAACTTAAAAGGAACTGCATCAAAGACAACCCAGTTGGTACTTTAAACCCACAATCCCCAGCTTCGAAGGCTGGTGCCCTATCCATTAGGCCACTGGGCTGTTTTTATTGCCTGTGAACTGTAATATGCCTCCAGGGAGTTGCTGACACACGTAACAAAAACAACATGAACAAAGAGTAGAGTGGATCGGTCGCACAGAATTTTTTGTGGTACTGCAGATTGCTTTTACAGGGCTCGTTGGTCTAGGGGTATGATTCTCGCTTAGGGTGCGAGAGCTCCCGGGTTCAAATCCCGGACGAGCCCTACGCCTGTCGTCGAAAAAGAGGTGGAACTGAGCTATCTATGGTGTTTCTATGTTAATTGTAGCAGCTTTTGCTTTGACATTAGTTAATGAACATTTAGTGGACTTCTGATCTAAATCAGTCTAACATGTACAATTATACAGACAAAAAAGGAGCAGCAATGATTCGGTTGTTAGATTTGTTTATGGATCTTGAACAACCCACCAGCTTTATATGTAAGCACCATTTTGTCTTTGTACACAGTCTCTTCTCTGTAGGCACCATGCAGGATTCAAAATGGCCTTTCGCGTTAGGTATCTCGTTACCCTTTTAGTCATAACCAGGTAATATGCATGGCAATGCAGGAAGGTAATGGCATGCAAACACATCTCAAGAAGGTTTTCACAGCTACCGTGTTTCATTCCACCAAACATTGCTCCCAAATTGAAGTGAGACCTTCAAAGACAACCCAGATGGGACTTGAACCAACAATCCAAAGCCCCGGAGGCTGATGCCTTATCCATTAGGCCACTGGGCATTCGCCAATCATTTGTCATGGATTTTTTGTATGCCTTCAACAAGATGCCAACGCATAGAAAACTGCACTTTAGGATCTCGATGCCAGTTTGCATTCCGTCAAATAAGATGTGTGAAACTAATAGACAAACATTTTCTTTGTGCAATCATCCACATTCGGGTCTCATTGGTCCTGGGGTATGGTTCTCGCGTATGGTGTGACTGGTCTTGAGTTTCAAATTCCAGACAAGGCCACTCTCATTAACTTGCAATCAAAACCTTTCTGCAGCTATTTTCTTGTTTGCATTTCATCATCATCCACCTAACATGAGACCATTAGTTGAAAGCCACGGGGTACTTGAAGTCAAGATCTGCATTACCAAAGCTCAACAGAACCTTTTAGCTTTGTAACGTGACAGTGAGATTCAAGCAAGATTGGATGAATCTTATTTGAAGTGTGCAGCAAGTCTGAGAATTCGAAGCTAACTATTATCCTCAGATCATCACGCCTAAGTTTTGAGAAGACCAGTCGGAATTGTTTCACACAACTTAAATGTAACACAACAAAGACAACCCAGATGGGACTTGAACCCACAATCCCCAGCTTCGAAGGCTGATGCCTTATCCATCAGGCCACTGGGTCAACACTAGCTTTTGTCATATCTGATGTATGGCTCAGGAAGTTCTTGTAACTCAGAAAACAGTACTTTAGGATCCCTATGCCATATTGCATTCAGACGATCTGGTGTGTACACCTAATGACAAAACAGCTCCTCTGAGGAGTTTTCCATTGTCATGTCTTTTTGACCTAAGGGTATGAACCTAGCTTTTTAAAGGTAACACTGGATTGTCTTGCACAGTCAACTTAAAAGGAACTGCATCAAAGACAACCCAGTTGGTACTTTAAACCCACAATCCCCAGCTTCGAAGGCTGGTGCCTTATCCATTAGGCCACTGGGCTGTTTTATACTGCCTGTGAGCGGTAATATGCCTCCAGGGAGTTGCTGACACACGTAACAAAACATGAACAAAGAGTAGAGTGGATCGGTCTCACAGAATTTTTTGTGGCACTGCAGATTGTTTTTACAGGGCTCGTTGGTCTAGCGGTATGATTCTCGCTTAGGGTGCGAGAGGTCCAGGGTTCAAATCCCGGACGAGCCCTATGCCTGTCGTCGAAAAAGAGGTGGAACTGAGCTATCTATTGTGTTTCTATGTTAATTGTAGCAGCTTTTGTTTTGACATTAGTTAATGAACATTTAGTGGACTTCTGATCTAAATCAGTCTAACATGTACAATTATACAGACAAAAAAAGGAGCAGCAATGATTCGGTTGTTAGATTTGTTTATGGATCTTGAACAACCCACCAGCTTTATATGTAAGCACCATTTTTGTCTTTGTACACAGTCTCTTCTCTGTAGGCACCATGCAGGATTCAAAATGGCCTTTCGCGTTAGGTATCTCGTTACCCTTTTAGTCATACCAGGTAATATGCATGGCAATGCAGGAAGGTAATGACATGCAAACACATCTCAAGAAGGTTTTCACAGCTACCGTGTTTCATCCACCAAACATTGCTCCCAAATTGAAGTGAGACCTTCAAAGACAACCCAGATGGGACTTGAACCAACAATCCCAAGCCCCGGAGGCTGATGCTTTATCCATTAGGCCACTGGGCATTTCGCCAATCATTTGTCATGGATTTTTTGTATGCCTTCAACAAGATGCCAACGCATAGAAAACTGCACTTTAGGATCTCGATGCCAGTTTGCATTCCGTCAAATAAGATGTGTGAAACTAATGGACAAACATTTTCTTTGTGCAATCATCCACATTCGGGTCTCATTGGTCCTGGGGTATGGTTCTCGCGTATGGTGTGACTGGTCTTGAGTTTCAAATTCCAGACAAGGCCACTCTCATTAACTTGCAATCACAACCTTTCTGCAGCTATTTTCTTGTTTGCATTTCATCATCATCCACCTAACATGAGACCATTAGTTGAAAGCCACGGGGTACTTGAAGTCAAGATCTCCATTACCAAAGCTCAACAGAACCTTTTAGCTTTGTAACGTGACAGTGAGATTCAAGCAAGATTGGATGAATCTTATTTGAAGTGTGCAGCAAGTCTGAGAATTCGAAGCTAACTATTGTCCTCAGATCATCACGCCTAAGTTTTGAGAAGACCAGTCGGAATTGTTTCACACAACTTAAATGTAAGCCAACAAAGACAACCCAGATGGGACTTGAACCCACAATCCCCAGCTTCGAAGGCTGATGCCTTATCCATCAGGCCACTGGGTCAACACTAGCTTTTGTCATATCTGATGTATGGCTCAGGAAGTTCTTGTAACTCAGAAAACAGTACTTTAGGATCCCTATGCCATATTGCATTCAGACGATCTGATGTGTACACCTAATGACAAAACAGCTCCTCTGAGGAGTTTTCCATTGTCATGTCTTTTTGACCTAAGGGTATGAACCTAGCTTTTTAAAGGTAACACTGGATTGTCTTGCACAGTCAACTTAAAAGGAACTGCATCAAAGACAACCCAGTTGGTACTTTAAACCCACAATCCCCAGCTTCGAAGGCTGGTGCCCTATCCATTAGGCCACTGGGCTGTTTTATACTGCCTGTGAACTGTAATATGCCTCAAGGGAGTTGCTGACACACGGAACAAAAACAACATGAACAAAGAGTAGAGTGGATCGGTCTCACAGAATTTTTTGTGGCACTGCAGACTGCTTCTACAGGGCTCGTTGGTCTAGGGGTATGATTCTCGCTTTGGGTGCGAGAGGTCCCGGGTTCAAATCCCGGACGAGCCCTACGCCTGTCATCGAAAAAGAGGCGGAGCTGTGCTATCCATGGTGTTTCTATGTTAATTGTAGCAGCTTTTGCTTTGACCTTAGTTAATGAACATTTAGTGGACTTCTGATCTAAATCAGTCTAACATGTACAATTATACAGACAAAAAAGGAGCAGCAATGATTCGGTTGTTAGATTTGTTTATGGATCTTGAACAACCCACCAGCTTTATATGTAAGCACCATTTTTGTCTTTGTACACATTCTCTTCTCTGTAGGCACCATGCAGGATTCAAAATGGCCTTTCGCGTTAGGTATCTCGTTACCCTTTTAGTCATACCAGGTAATATGCATGGCAATGCAGGAAGGTAATGGCATGCAAACACATCTCAAGAAGGTTTTCACAGCTACCGTGTTTCATCCACCAAACATTGCTCCCAAATTGAAGTGAGACCTTCAAAGACAACCCAGATGGGACTTGAACCAACAATCCCAAGCCCCGGAGGCTGATGCCTTATCCATTAGGCCACTGGGCAATTCGCCAATCATTTGTCATGGATTTTTTGTATGCCTTCAACAAGATGCCAACGCATAGAAAACTGCACTTTAGGATCTCGATGCCAGTTTGCATTCCGTCAAATAAGATGTGTGCAACTAATGGACCAACATTTTCTTTGTGCAATCATCCACATTCGGGTCTCATTGGTCCTGGGGTATGGTTCTCGCGTATGGTGTGACTGGTCTTGAGTTTCAAATTCCAGACAAGGCCACTCTCATTAACTTGCAATCACAACCTTTCTGCAGCTATTTTCTTGTTTGCATTTCATCATCATCCACCTAACATGAGACCATTAGTTGAAAGCCACGGGGTACTTGAAGTCAAGATCTCCATTACCAAAGCTCAGCAGAAGCTTTTAGCTTTGTAATGTGACAGTGAGATTCAAGCAAGATTGGATGAATCTTATTTGAAGTGTGCAGCAAGTCTGAGAACTCGAAGCTAACTATTGTCCTCAGATCATCACACCTAAGTTTTGAGAAAACAAGTCGGAATTGTTTCAAACAACTTAAATTTAACCCAACAAAGACAACCCAGATGGGACTTGAACCCACAATCCCCAGCTTCGAAGGCTGATGCCTTATCCATTAGGCCACTGGGTCAACACTAGCCTTTGACATATCTGATGTATGGCTCAGGAAGTTCTTGTAACTCAGAAAACAGTACTTTAGGATCCCTATGCCATATTACATTCAGACGATCTGGTGTGTACACCTAATGACAAAACAGCTTCTATGAGGAGTTTTCCATTGTCATGTCTGTTTGACCTAGGGGTATGAACCTAGCTTTTTAAAGGTAACACTGGATTGTCTTGCACAGTCAACTTAAAAGGAACTGCATCAAAGACAACCCAGTTGGTACTTTAAACCCACAATCCCCAGCTTCGAAGGCTGGTGCCCTATCCATTAGGCCACTGGGCTGTTTTTATTGCCTGTGAACTGTAATATGCCTCCAGGGAGTTGCTGACACACGTAACAAAAACAACATGAACAAAGAGTAGAGTGGATCGGTCTCACAGAATTTTTTGTGGTACTGCAGATTGCTTTTACAGGGCTCGTTGGTCTAGGGGTATGATTCTCGCTTAGGGTGCGAGAGGTCCCGGGTTCAAATCCCGGACGAGCCCTATGCCTGTTGTCGAAAAAGAGGTGGAACTGAGCTATCTATGGTGTTTCTATGTTAATTGTAGCAGCTTTTGCTTTGACATTAGTTAATGAACATTTAGTGGACTTCTGATCTAAATCAGTCTAACATGTACAATTATACAGACAAGAAAAGGAGCAGCAATGATTCGGTTGTTAGATTTGTTTATGGATCTTGAACAACCCACCAGCTTTATATGTAAGCACCATTTTTGTCTTTGTACACAGTCTCTTCTCTGTAGGCACCATGCAGGATTCAAAATGGCCTTTCGCGTTAGGTATCTCGTTACCCTTTTAGTCATAACAGGTAATATGCATGGCAATGCAGGAAGTTAATGACATGCAAACACATCTCAAGAAGGTTTTCACAGCTACCGTGTTTCTTCCACCAAACATTGCTCCCAAATTGAAGTGAGACCTTCAAAGACAACCCAGATGGGACTTGAACCAACAATCCCAAGCCCCGGAGGCTGATGCCTTATCCATTAGGCCACTGGGCCATTTCGCCAATCATTTGTCATGGATTTTTTTGTATGCCTTCAACAAGATCCCAACGCATGGAAAACTGCACTTTAGGATCTCGATGCCAGTTTGCATTCCGTCAAATAAGATGTGTGCAACTAATGGACCAACATTTTCTTTGTGCAATCATCCACATTCGGGTCTCATTGGTCCTGGGGTATGGTTGTCGCGTATGGTGTGACTGGTCTTGAGTTTCAAATTCCAGACAAGGCCACTCTCATTAACTTGCAATCACAACCTTTCTGCAGCTATTTTCTTGTTTGCATTTCATCATCATCCACCTAACATGAGACCATTAGTTGAAAGCCACGGGGTACTTGAAGTCAAGATCTCCATTACCAAAGCTTAGCAGAACCTTTTAGCTTTGTAACGTGACGGTGAGATTCAAGCAAGTTTGGATGAATCTTATTTGAAGTGTGCAGCAAGTCTGAGAATTTGAAGCTAACTATTGTCCTCAGATCATCACGCCTAAGTTTTGAGAAGACCAGTCGGAATTGTTTCACACAACTTAAATTTAACCCAACAAAGACAACCCAGATGGGACTTGAACCCACAATCCCCAGCTTCGAAGGCTGATGCCTTATCCATTAGGCCACTGGGTCAACACTAACTTTGACATATCTGATGTATGGCTCAGGAAGTTCTTGTAACTCAGAAAACAGTACTTTAGGATCCCTATGCCATATTGCATTCAGACGATCTGGTGTGTACACCTAATGACAAAACAGCTTCTCTGAGGAGTTTTCCACTGTCATGTCTTTTTGACCTAGGGGTATGAACCTAGCTTTTTAAAGTTAACACTGGATTGTCTTGCACAGTCAACTTAAAAGGAACTGCATCAAAGACAACCCAGTTGGTAATTTAAAACCCACAATCCCCAGCTTCGAAGGCTGGTGCCCTATCCCATAGGCCACTGGGCTGTTTTTACTGCCTGTGAACTGTAATATGCCTCCAGGGAGTTGCTGACACACGGAGCAAAAACAACATGAACAAAGCGTAGAGTGGATCGGTCTCACAGAATTTTTTGTGGCACTGCAGATTACTTTTACAGGGCTCGTTGGTGTAGGGGTATGATTCTCGCTAAGGGGTGAGAGGTCGCGGGTTCAAGTCCCGGATGAGCCCTACACCTGTCATCGAAAAAGAGGCGGAGCTGTGCTATCTATGGTGTTTCTATGTTAATTGTAGCAGCTTTTGCTTTGACATTAGTTAATGAACATTTAGTGGACTTCTGATCTAAATCAGTCTAACATGTACAATTATACAGACAAAAAAAGGAGCAGCAATGATTCGGTTGTTAGATTTGTTTATGGATCTTGAACAACCCACCAGCTTTATATGTAAGCACCATTTTTGTCTTTGTACACAGTCTCTTCTCTGTAGGCACCATGCAGGATTCAAAATGGCCTTTCGCGTTAGGTATCTCGTTACCCTTTTAGTCATAATAGGTAATATGCATGGCAATGCAGGAAGTTAATGACATGCAAACACATCTCAAGAAGGTTTTCACAGCTACCGTGTTTCATCCACGCCACTGGGCCTTTTCGCCAATCATTTGTCATAGATTTTTTGTATGCCTTCAACAAGATGTCAACGAAAAGGAGCCGGGTAACACTTTATTTTAATGGTCCCCCTTTAGATAGTCTGCTGACCATAAGTTACTTTTCAAGTTCTTATCTGTTTACTTTCATCTGGGTAGTATCTGTAGATTGTCTTTTAAATGTTCTTAGGCAATCAATACAATGTCTACAGCATGTAAACATTTATTAAACTTTCGGTAAGATAAGTGTCACCAATTTAGGTTCTAGATGTTCAACAGTGTATCAGTAGATATGCAACAAATCCTCAACAAGTTTCAGAACATTGACCACCAAGATGTTTGTTGTTATTGTCTGCATGTAGTTGTTATCCTGTTTATGAATAGACTTTTAGTAAACTTTCAGATGCCTATAAGTAGCAACGCAAGATATTTTAACATGAACTTTAATCAAATATAAAATTAGGGTTAGGTACAATCTAAGAGTGTTCAATTAACTTTTTGTTGCATTTAACCTAACTTTCAGTAGACAGTTATTTTACTTTAAAGGGCACATAGTTTACCTCTTTTTTATGATTTAATATTAATATTATGGTTCTTCTGAGTGTGCCAGTTTAGGTTCAGTTTAAAACACAATTCAGATTTTTTTATTATAATGTGTTAAAAAGTGTCATGTTGGGGGCGTGTCCACAGTTAGCTGATTTATGGGTGTGTTGCTTCACATGTAAATTAGTTTCGGCTTCCCGCCAACGTAACAAGGGGCGGGGCCATGAGCTCACCCGCTCTGCGTTTGCAACAGAGTCTGACAGGCAGACAGAGAAGGAGCAGGAGTGAGAGGTTCAGCAATCAGTCGTACATGTACGACTCGGACACAGACCAAGCAGAGAGTACAAAATCATACGTGTCTTTGTACAGTTTTACAGCCAACTGTGTGCTAGTTTCAAGTGCCGAGCTTGTACACCGAGACTTATAACCACGCACACTGAATTAACTTTGACTGAGGCACCGGATGCACCGCTCGAAGCCACGACACGGCACACCAGACACTCTCTGTGGCGCGGCAGAAATATGAAGTGTCCCGAATCATCGCGCCACGCATTTTTTAATTCTAAACATAGGTTTCTATCAGGGTACACACAACGGCAATTCAAGTCTGCAGTGGTCCGAGGCGCCCAGCCGTCGACTTGAGTGTACCCTGATAGAAACCTATGTTTAGAATTCTAAAACGCATGCTAGTTAAGATCACAGGGAGCTTCTGGGATCGCGAGAAATGCAAACGGCTGAAGTATAAGGTAGACTCAATGAGAAGTACACATGTTTGCAAACCTACCTAAAGATACAACCAACAATTCCGATTAGAGCGATAATGTGGAGAATATTGCTCTTGTGTTGAGCCCAATGAGCCTTGCATCTAAAAATAGAGCTAGGGTGTTCCTTTAGTGATATCGCTTCGACTCACGCTGAAAATGGCGGACGTGAATCAACAAACTGAGGATATGATGACGCGCCTGTCAATCAATATTGGTGGGCGGGGGGGACCGCTCTCCTACGTCAGGTAGCGGTCGATTTGAAAACAGCTCCAATTGGTCCACCGTTTTTTATGTTGTTAAATTGAAAAAAAGCACTGGGTGTGCTTATATCACCCCAATATGACAACTACTGTTCGAATGGTATAAACTTTTGGTCATGTATTTCTTTTTTTAAACTTGCATGCTTCCAAGTCAAGTCTTAAACCTTGGTTTCAGTAAAAACAGAAGTGCTCAAGTAAAGTTCAACTTTTGTTTCGTATGGTTTTGCTCTCTTAAAAACCTAAAATAGTGCTGCTGGTTGGTACCGTGTTACACAACTCTTGCAAATTTATTATATTAATTTCATGTATTCATTTTAATGAATCTAATACATTTTTGGAAAATGCAGGAGTCATATAAAGTTATTATATTACTAAATGTCTTGCTTCATATATTTTTTTTTTTAACCTTTGCTGTGGTGTAAGTTGAAGAGTTTATTTTACCCTTCCCACTCTCCCAGATGTGAACTCTCATGTGAGAGGGCTCAATCTCATCTCCTTTGAAAAGCTCCAGTAGGGCTATGTCCCTCCAAAGTGAGACATTGATTGTATTCTCTCCACACTTTAGACTAAAGTCGAGGATTGGGACCTGTTGTCCCTGCACCTCTGTCATCCTCAGTGCTTGGATCTGCCAAATTGGAGCACAGCAGTGATGGGTAAGTAAATCAGTTCACTCAAATGAATAATGAAAATTCTGTCACCGTTTACTCGCTCTTTATTTATTTCAAACCTGTTCAAATCTTCTGTTGAACACTAAAGAATATTTTTTTGAAGAATGCTGAAAACCAGTAACCATTGACTTCTAAAGTATTTGTTTTTCCTACTGTGAAAATCAATAATTACAATCCAGCAAGCAATAGCCGTCATTTCACCGGCTAGGTGAAGTATAGACCAGATCTAGCCCGGCTACGTGTAACCCAATTTTAGCCCGAATAACCTTAAATTTGGTTGCATGTTGTTTTTCTGCTAAATAAAGCTTGTGATACGTATAATACTTCGTCATGCAAGAAAGGTCAATAACATTTATGAGGTTCCTGCGAGTAATAGACGTAGTTTCAGTTTCTCTGTGAAAAATAGACCCAATCTAGTCCGGCTATGTGTAACCCATCTCTAGCCCAAAAAAAATTTAAATTTGCTTACCTGTCATTTTTTGGCAAAATACCTTGTAATATGTATGATATTCCATTAAAGGGCACATAGGTTACCCCTTTTTTCATATTTAATATAAGTCTTTTGTGTCCCCAGAATGTGTCTGTAAAGTTTCAGCTCAAAACACCCATCAGATTATTTATTATAGCTGTTTGAAGTGTCTATATTATAGCTGGAAAAAAGGTTTTGCTGTTTTTTTGTACTGGCCCTTTAAGGCTAGTCCTCCCCGCCCACCGTTCCCACGTGCCTGTCAGCAATAGCCGCCCTCGGCTGCCTCAGGAAGCAGATCTCACATAACGTGTGTGAGAAATACTACAGTAAGAACTTTAACAATCAGTATTTGATGCATTTTTTTTTGTGGATTTGCAACAATGAGTCACACAATGTCATTACAAAGTTCACGCACACACACAGCAAGGACACAAACACATAGCGCACACACATACACACACACACACAAATGTAGCGTAGACATACACACACACATAGCATAGAGAGAGAGAGAGAGAGCGCGTTAAGCTTTGCACTCGTTTTGCATGCATATGTGACATGATACTGGTAATCTCCACTGCTGTATGGATATCTCCTATATTAATGTACAAAATAAACCCGATTTAACGTCCACAAACCACGATTAAAGCGTCTTCCTTTATAATTGTTCTGACACGCAGCTGTGCTGATTAAGTGAATCTGAAGTGAATCGCTATAATTCATTACACTCGTGCTCTGTTTTAAAACATTTTAAACTTGTAAAACTCACTCTTGATCACGTTTGATGATGATTGATGACTCTAGCGAACTGAACAGACCTTTTATTCCCGGCTACTTTGCGCACGTCCATTCTTGATGATATGATTATACACGTGACTACCGGGACATGTTAATGCGCACAGCTGTCAATCAATATTGGTGGCCGCACTCCTACGTAAAGTTGCGGTCGATCTGAAAACCGCTCCAATTGGTCCACCGTTTTTATGTTGTTAAATTTGAAAAAAAAAGGACTGGGTGTGTTTATTTCAGCCCAGTATGACAGTTTATACACTATACTTACACACATTTCTGTCCAAACAGCTTGAAAAGTAGATTTTTCACCATAGATGCCCTTTAATATAATGATGTATATTTAGCCGCAAAATCACACATGAGCTCCAACCCAGTCTCACGGCAGTTCGTGAAATAGTCACGAAATTTAATCTATTGATTCGTGTTCATGGGCACGAATTTCTCTTCTTTTTCCATGTCACCCTGCAAGAATTTCCATCCAATGTATTTCAATGGGAAATCATTTTCGTGTCTCTAGCACAATTTATTTTGTCATAGGGTACCCGATGCTGCGCTTTTTAAAAATAATTTTTATTAAATATTATTATAGCCACAGGGTAGCAGACGCAGTATTTTGATTATTGTTATTGACACGGTACCAGACGCAGTATTTTTTTTATTATTTTTTTTTTTATTTCATTTTTTCCATAGGATAGCAGACGCTGTTTTGATTATTTATTGTTTTTTATTTTATTTTTGCCACAGGGTATACAGTATTTATTTATTTATTTATTTATTCTATTGCCATAGGGTACCAGACGCTGTTTTTTAGCTGTTTTTATTGCTTTTTTCCTGTAATTGGGGTAATTTTTTTAAGATCCACCCGGTAAAACCAAAACAGCAGTAATTTTGGACACACACATTTTTTACATAATAAAAAAATATATATACATATTCTGCCTTATTCTCTGATAAAAATCGGAGGGAAAGATTACATTCTGTGTTTTTATGAGCATTACCCATCATCCTCCGTCTCATGGGTCATTCCGCGCATTAATTCATCTCATCATTGCGCTCAGAGCTCCATTCTGGTAAGTCACGACTCATAATGATCGCATAATGTCTAAATGTTAAGCCTGATCTCACAAGAAAACGTAAGTATTTTATGTTTTGTCAGTTTAGTGGCTAATTCGTACGAGTTCAGTCATAGGAAATTGTACGATTTTAAAAAGGAGGCGTGGCACCTAACCCCACCCCTAAACCCAATCGTCATTGGGGGATGAGCAAATCGCACTAAATCATACAAATTAGATCGTATGAATTCATACGAATTAGCCACTAAATCAAAAAGTTACGAATTGCCATGAGATTGTGTTGAAATGTTTACATTTAGGCCTTTCTTTTTGCAAGCATTAAACTGACAAGCTGTACATTTTAGAGCAAAAATCAAAACTCGATTATAGATTAACATCTTATCATAGACTAATTTAAATAAAATGTAGGCTTGTGAAACATGCTAAACTTGGTTAACTTAGCTACTTAAGTACAAGCTAGCTCTATTAAGAAAAAGAAATCCAAGACATACTACTTTCAGTCCAAAAATTTAAAAAACAAAACATTTCAATCATGGCCATCATTACTATTAATTTAAAATAATTTCAACACTGTACATCGATGCATTTGGCCTTAAGTCTTCAGAGTTTGGCTATAATCAATACATAGCGTTAATATCAACAGGCGTAACGTTGGACATTATTAGTCAGTAATGTTTAATACATAAAAAACGTAAAGGTACAGAGATTCAAAGTATGAAATAAATAAATGACCAGTTATGCTTCCTAGTAATTCCTAATAATTTCCTTTACATGTGAGATCAGGAACCTTAGGCCCATGTTTTCTGCCTTTTAACATGTAATAATAAAAATAATAATAGTAATTAATATGTTCTGCTCTCCATGCAGATTTTCTCGAACGAGTCTCCTGTCACAACACACATGTACAAACACAAACATTTAACAAACCCAAAAGGCACTTTTAAGAGCCAACATCTATCTATCTATCTATCTATCTATCTATCTATCTATCTATCTATCTATCTATCTATCTATCTATCTATCTATCTATCTATCTATCTATCTATCTATCTATCTATCTATCTATCTATCTCACTACCACTGTTTGTGTCTGTTATAATTGTCCATCTGGCTGTTTGTCTATCTGTCTGTATCTGTTTGTGTTGCAATGTCCACAAAACATAAGGTTGACTTGCAGGACCCTCACTACCAAGAGGGAAGACGAATGGCTCTTGAAATGAAGCTGGACCACATTCTAGCTGAAGCCAGGGTAGGTAAATAAATGAATGTAGAATGCAGAAGATTACATCCATATACATTGCATGACACATTTAACATCTTAAAATGCTTATTGACATGGGCAAATGAGGTAATTTCATTTGGAAAAATGAAATCAGAAATATTCACTGCAACACAGACAGCAGCTGTGGAGAGGAAACGTCCACACTCTGTAGAAGACGCTCCACAGGGCTTTAAAAGGAACATGGGTCGTGGCAAGCCAAGGGGGAGAAAAGGTGCCATGCTTCAGTGCCATGCTTCAGCAACAGGTTATATCTCAATTCCAATTGTAAAAAGTAATTTAAAAGCAGAAAAATGTTTTAGTAGTGTTTTTATACTAAAGTAGAATACATTGCAAAGTATGTATCTGAAATGTATGATTTTATTAATTGTTTGAGTAAAGAGACAGCACATGAATGCAGGGAAATCCTACAATAACGTGTTATTTTTCTATGTAAGGTTTTACAGTCACACCCATCCCAGTTGAGTGCTCAGTGTCATTAAGTGTGGAGATTCCGCTTACTGTACCCTCAGCAAAACTAAATCCTCAAGAGCAATTAGGTAAATCAAAAAGATGAATTTAGGTTTAAATATGTAATCTATTCAAATGAAAGAAAAACTTCTTAAACTAAACTGGCAGCGCATTAGATGGTTTAAGAAGACCGTTTTGTGATTTAAGATCATTTGACTTTGAATTGATCCTCAATTAAATTTCTTCTATTTTGTGTACAGAAAAAAATATGGAGATACTTTCTGACATTTGAACATCATATCCTTCTGCTGAGCCTCAAAGAAGCTCTACGGATTCTTGGTCTTTTCGGCAACAGAAAGCATCAGAGCGCTAGGAAGAAGCAAGACCATACAACCTCAAATGCCTTATTAAAAAAGAGGCCGTTGGTCATTCTTTGTGTTGTCTTTGCCACGAGCCTGCTGTTATTAGTTTGGTTTTCATTCATGTTGAACTGGAAATAAATGGATGACCGCATGATAAATTGACCAATGATAAATTGTGGACTATGTGTATATGAACTTTCTTGGTTTATTTCTAGATTCATCATTCAAGTGCTAAACACTGAGCTACTATGCAGTCTTATAAAACAAATTTAAAACTAACATTTTCATTAGGTGCAAAGAGTGTCTTCCTGTGGAGTGGTTCTGTGGAGACTGTGATGTACTGCATCACAAACAACAGCCACTCCACAACAGAGAATGTGTTTTCATGGATTTTTGGAAGCCATTCCTCCAACCTCACATGCTGTCAAAGGTGAAGATCGATATTGAATCCATGAGCAAGGTATGCTCTCACAAACACCCATATTTTGCTGTCCATGTGTGTCTGCAACCAGTTATACATTGTCTAAAGTAATATTTTTGTCACTTTTTACCAGCTTGCATATTGCCATATGTGAAGGTGGGACAATGTTCCTGTGAAGGCACAAACTTCACTGTGGTTCCAGGCAAAGCAGTGATTTTAATTACCATCAATAGTAACACACACACACACACACATATATGTATATATCTCTGGTATTGTATTTGTGATGGTTTTGTTGTTGTAGCACGATTGTTTGTAATTTAGCGAGACAAACCTAAACAATGTGTAATGTCAATGTAAACTGGGATTATAGGAACTTGTGTTACTCCCAACCATTCACAATGTGCAGAATTGTAAAATTATACAAGTATGTGGTAAAAGTGTATTTATTTATATTAATATTTATTAATAATTATTAATATTGTTCCTAGGGCGTTTTGACTTGCATCTGCCAATATATATTTGCCAAACATGCCACCATCAGTGGACCCCTGACTTGAAAGACCTACTTAGGAGTGGATATTGGCCTGCTTCAGTGACCAGTTCAACATTTTATACTCTGGACCTCCTGAGCTCCTTTCAGGAACTCCAAGTCATCCCTCCAGGCAAGCCTTCGCAAAGCTGCTGGAGCATCGCACTAAGATTGAAGGAGGAGTAAGACTGTTACCAGACAAAACAAATCCTGCAGATCTGAAAATGTGAGGTGCACCGCACTCCTTTTTCGGTGACTTAAATTGAGCAGCGTGCCTCTGTTTTTATGCTTATAGGCAACCATTAAATCTGCTTTCCTGTCATTTTAATGGAAGAATTATAGCATGAGCACTTTTAAATTCATTTGCTATTAAGTAAATTGTGATAAAAAAGAAACTTTTAAGAAATACAGGTTTGGTTTAGCATAATATACCAATTATTACCATAGACAGACATCACATGTTGTATTTAACTAATTTGACATCTCTTCCAGACTGGACAAATTAACGGCGATACACTACAGTGCAGCTTCTTAGAATATCCATATGCTTCATTTGAGGAAGACCAGCTCTGCTGTAGTGCACCTTTTACCTGCCCAGCCTGCATGCCTGAAATGTTGGCTGTTTCAGCAGATGGAAATAGAAAACTATATTGCTTTCGCCGAGAGACAAGGTTTATTCTTAATCACTTTAGTCATGCGTTTTATATACTTTACAGATTTATTGCATATTTTGTTTTTCTTTCTTTCTCAGCTCTGAGGCTCCTGCTTTTTCGAGGGGCTCTTTGTGGCTGAAGACAGTGCTGTCTAGATTTGACGACACCATTCTAAAAGCAGTGAGAACTGTACGTTTCAGTCACAAAAACAACTTTACAGTATAAGTCCAACCTTGATTTTATTTAATTTGAGAGAATAAATGCAATATATTAACAACATGAGTTTCATTTGATGGTTTTGTTTATTATGTTTTATAGACACAGGGAAAAGGCACATGTGGGGACTCCATGTGGACAGCAGCAAGGGAAACATCAAGGAGGGCTTCCAAACTGGATGAAGAAGAGATGAAGGATGCAGTGTGTCACCATGGGTTCCTACTGAAAGCCCTAAATATGTACAGGGGGGAGATATTTGCCTACCCTCTGTATCTTCAGAAGGAGCTCATGCCAACTTGAGCAAGTTTTTTGACATGCAGGACCAAGAGATGGCTCTGCAGTAGCCACACTTTTTTCTATTTGCTTGCCCAAATCCATGTGACGAGTTTCAACTTAGTTAAGTTAATGAGTGACGAGAAGCTATGCTAAAGTTAACTAGCCTATAGCCTATTGCTGTCTGCAAAAGACAGAGTATTTAAATGAACCATATAACTCCCACAAGTGCATACAATTCGACACAACTACACAAGCATTGTTTTAACCTTTTTAACCAAACGTTAACGTTACTCTGTGAACAGTCTGTTGTCTAAATTACCACACTAATAGAGCTACATAAACAGAACAAACATGAGAGCACCTGACTGCAGACGTCAATAATGCAGCTCCTGATCAAACTTCCCTTCCTGCATCCCAAAACTGTCTCCAGAACCCAGGTAAGGTACAAAAATCTATTCAACTAAAATAGTGATGAACTGAAGTCTTTTTTTTTTTACTCAGCCGAGCCTACTCATGCGGGCATGTGCTGCAGTCATATGAGGAAACGCAACTTTCTGATATTAAGTTTTTATATATAATAAAATATATTAAACTTTGTTCCAGAATACAAATAGTTTTTCAAGTATTTGTTTGAAATAAGTATTTGTAAAAAATATGCTATGTTATTTTTAAAATGTGTGAAAAGATTCAGATGTAATGATTGTAATGATCTGGGGAATCAAGCATGTATTGTTATAGACACCTTTGCTTATTTGTCTTAAGAGATGTAAGGCAGGTCCTGTTTATGTAATATGCTTTAGGCTATCAAGTTGGTATTGGCATGAACAGCTATACCTGTTCACAGGTTTCTTATATGCAAAATGATCCTATTCAGTTGATAGTCTGGCCTATTAGACAGCTATTAACAAAGATGACTGCACATGATGATGATCCATTTATTTAAATGAATATGTGACACAGATATTTAAAATTCATTGTTGAAAACAAGTTACAGGAGTAAGTGCAGTTGTTGTTTTATGTGATGTCCACCACTGTTATTACACCATAGTGAAAAAGAAGTCTGAGAAATGCTGTTGTTGGTGTAGGTGGAGCAGGTTAATCACATTACAAGTTATGTATTGTGTAGATATGAAAGTGCACTCTCGTCATTTAATTACCCTGTATAAACTGCCTATACAATAATTTTACTTGTGATGTAATTATTTTCTAATTATAAATATATATAGATGCATGACAGATTTAATAGTGGACTCCAGAAATTAAGACCAAAGCTTGAAATCGCATCACGTCAGTGCATGAGACCAATAGAAGATCAAAACATGAACTATATGGAGCAATCGCTCGCTTTTAGCAATGTCTAATCATATTGTTTTATCCCAACTTATCCCACATTGAATTGACTGCATTGATTCCTTTGTCTATTAGGCTAGTTTCAATTGGATTTCAGAATGTCACTATGCAGAGTGAGTGCATTTTCCCTCCTTCTCCTGGTTAAGAGATAAAGCTACATAATAGAATTATTTATATTTCAGATAATATAAAGCAATTATTAGCAACAAAAGACCAATTTCATAATGATTTTAGTGTAAAAGACTTTAATTTGAAGCAAAAAAAAAAAATGCTGAAAAACTGGATCAGATATATGGCACTTTACACCTGATTACCTCTGCAGCTTGTACATAACATTTCACAGCACCTGGAATGTACACAAATGAGTTTGAAGTTACAGTGTTTCTCATCCATTTGTGATTAATGTACAAACAATTATCTACTAAGGCCAAAAGTAGCAAAAAATCGACAGTATGTGACAGCTTTACTGAGTTAAAAAGAAAAGGTTTTGTCACAGGGTATCTTATATATGCTTTTGTGAATATTTATGCATATTTGTATGCACAAACACAAGTAATAATTAGAGGGAAAAACATCTTTGTTATATACCTGTCACGGATTGGCCAGGCTCTTCCACCAGCATCACGCAACGATCACCGTCACCTGAGTATTAACCACGCACAGCTGCACCCAATCACTTCCATTCACTATATAAGCACACACCTCACTTCAGTCAGTGTCCGGTCTCATTCCCACGAAGCGGACTCATAGCGAGTACCTCCTGGTAGTCACTATCACATTTATCCAATCTCTTGAACTTACCTGATCTCTGTTTCGTTCCAGTCTGTCCAGTGTTCCCGGTGTCCTGTCTATATTGAGTGTGTCGTCAGTCTGTCTTCCCCGCAAGCCCTCTGGTGTGTGCATTCGGTCTCCCTCTGTGTCTGTCATCCATCCTGCTCTGAAGAAGGAATATCAGCCCAACCAAACAACCATTACATTCCCATTGTTATCCTTTTGTGCTCCGCTACTGAAATAAACCTCTTTCATCATTTACTCACCTAACTTGTCCGTCTGCTTCCCTAACAGAAGACCGGACCATACAACAATCAACAGTATGAGCACTTCCGATCCCATTCAGGAGTTGGTGGACTCGCTGAAGAGAGTTCTATTGTCTGCTACTCCACTTCCCGAAGCACCACCAGCACCGAGCACTTCTTCACCGTCCACCCACTCATCCAGTCCCATGGCTCGACCAGCGCCCTACTCTGGCGGGGCGGAGGAGTGCAATGGCTTCCTATTACAATGTTCTCTGATATTCACCATGCAACCAGAGTTATATCCCACAGATCGGTCCAAAATTGCATTCATCATCTCCCTTCTCTCTGGGTCGGCTCTACGGTGGGCTGAGACCATCTGGCAGCAAGCTGGGCCGGTAACCAATTCCATTCATACCTTTACCAAATATTTCAAGGAGGTCTTTGGTCGTGCAGATGAAGAAGTAGCAGCCGGAGAACAATTATATCACCTGAAGCAGGGAGCCATGTCCACCCAGGACTATGCGCTCCGGTTTCGTACTCTGGCTGCTGCTAGTGGATGGAATGAGCGATCTCTCTCCTAACCACTTACCGGCTCGGCTTGGAGCCCAACCTGAGGTTACAACTGGCAGCCCTCGACGATACCATGGGGTTGGAAAAATTCATCCAACAATCACTTCGATGTTCTGATCGTCTGAAGGTATACCAGCATGACATACCATCAATATCACAAGCACTCCTTCGTCCGCCAGAGCCAGTCGTCCCTCCAGAACCAGAACCTATCATCGTCGAATCTGGTAGACTAACGATTAATGAGCGACAGAGGAGGCTGACCCGGGGTCTGTGCATGTACTGTGGTGCCGAAGGACATGTCAGGCTAGACTGTCCCATTCGTCCAGTACGTTCCTTGGTGAGTGTGTTCAGTTCACCCATTGAAAAAATGCACCCTCTCACCACCAATGTTCAGTTAACTGCCCATTCTGTCTCTATTTCAGTCACGGCCCTCATCGACTCCGGGTCAGCTGGAAATTTCATCTCGCACGCCCTCTGTCGCCACCTCCAGCTCCACACCGAAGCCTCGACGCACGTCTACCAGATTCAACCTATAACCAATGATATCCATTCTCAGGCACGTATTCATCGTAAATGTGAACCCGTCACTCTCCAAGTGGGTTTACTTCATAAGGAAGAAATTCAATTTCTGGTTCTGGAGGGAGCATCAATGGACATCATCCTAGGGCGCCCGTGGCTGGTGAAGCATGATCCCATCCTCTCTTGGGGCACCGGAGAAATCAAGAGATGGGGTAAAGAATGTGTCTCCAGCTGTTTTCCCGATCTACCCTTGCAGATCCAGAGACCCCTAACTGTATACGTCACGTCTGTTGAAAGTCCAGTCGAGAAACGATCCATCCAGATCCCGAAGATCTACTCCTCATACGAGGACGTATTTTGCCCCAAGAGAGCTTCCCAGCTACCTCCACATCGGCCATGGGACTGCGCCATCGACCTGATTCCAGATGCTCCTATGCCCAGAGGTAGGATCTACCCGTTGTCCCTTCCGGAAACTAAGGCCATGGAGGAGTACATTCAGGAGGCTCTGAGTCAGGGGTATATTCGCCAGTCCACATCACCCGCGGCCTCAAGCTTCTTCTTCGTGGCCAAGAAGGATGGAGGGCTGCGGCCATGTATAGATTACCGAGTTCTGAACCAAAGCACCATCAAATTTAGGTATCCACTTCCTCTCGTCCCTGCGGCCCTGGAACAACTCCGATCCGCCAGGGTATTTACCAAGCTGGACCTCCGCAGCGCATACAATCTGGTACGAATACGCGAGGGGGACGAATGGAAGACGGCATTTGTGACCCCTACTGGGCACTACGAGTACCTGGTCATGCCCTATGGTCTGGTCAACGCCCCCTCCGTATTCCAGAACTTCATACACGAAGTCCTCCGGGAGTTCCTCCATATCTCCGTCATCGTCTACATTGATGATATCCTGATTTACTCCCGGAGTGAGGCCGAACATCGCCACCACGTTGCGGAGGTCCTACAAACCTTAAGGAAACACAAATTGTATCTCAAGGCTGAGAAGTGTTCATTTCATTTACCATCTGTTCAGTTCCTCGGATACATCATTGATCGACAAGGGGTTCGCATGGACGAGGGGAAGGTCACTTCCGTCATCTCCTGGCCTGAACCGAAAACCATTAAAGAACTCCAACGATTCCTAGGGTTTGCCAATTTCTATCGACGGTTTATCCACAACTACAGTCTTATCACCGCTCCGCTCACCAACCTTCTAAAGAATAAACCCAAAACGCTATCCTGGCCACCCGAAGCGGCCGCAGCCTTCCAAAGCCTCAAGAAGTCCTTCACGCAGGCTCCACTCCTGACTCACCCCAATCCCGACTTACCTTTCGTGGTCGAAGTGGATGCATCGACCACCGGAGTAGGAGCCATCTTGTCCCAGCTCCATGGTAATCCCTCACTACTCCATCCATGCGCCTACTTCTCCCGTAAGCTCAGCCCGGCGGAAAAGAACTATGACATCGGGAACCGTGAACTTCTAGCCATCAAGCTCGCCCTGGAGGAGTGGCGACACTGGTTGGAGGGAGCTAAACACCCATTCCAGGTGATTACCGACCATAAAAACTTACAGTACCTGAAAGAGGCGAAAAGACTCTGTCCTCGTCAAGCCCGGTGGTCCTTATTCTTCTCCAGATTTCAGTTCTCCATATCATATCGACCAGGATCCAAAAACATCCGGGCGGATGCACTCTCCAGAATCCATGACCAACAGGAAACAAGTGAGACCCCGGCCAACATCCTCCCAGATCAGATCACTGTCTGTCCCATCACCTGGTCTGCTCCAACAGTTGTCGCCACCCCAGAGTCCAGAACTCCGCCGGGCTGTCCCCCCAATCGACGCTTCATCCCTGAAAATCAACGGGTAGATCTCATTCACTCCAGTCATACCTCTCTGGGCACAGGGCATCCCGGGGCCAACAACACCCTCTCGCTGCTATCCCAACGCTTCTGGTGGCCGAACATGGCGAGGGATGTGAGGAGATACATCCAAGGCTGTAGAGAATGTGCCATGTCAAAGAGTCCTCGTCATCTACCTGCAGGAAAACTCCATCCCTTGCCCATCCCCAACCGCCCCTGGTCACACCTAGGAGTTGACTTCATGACAGACCTCCCATCGTCTGAAGGTAATACTTGCATTTTAGTCATTGTAGATCGATTCTCCAAATTCTGTCGTCTGATTCCTCTGAAGGGTCTACCCACAGCCCTAGAAACCGCTGAAAACCTATTTAACCATGTCTTTCGATGTTTTGGGCTACCTGAAGACATAGTCTCGGACCGAGGACCCCAATTCATCTCCAGACTATGGAAAGCCTTTTTTAGACTCCTAGGTGTGACCGTCAGCCTCTCGTCTGGCTATCACCCACAGACCAACGGCCAGACTGAGAGGAAGATTCAAGAAGTGGGGCGGTTCCTCAGGACCTTCTGTCACGGTCATCAGAACTCCTGGAGCCAGTTTCTGGGCTGGGCGGAATACGCCCAGAATTCCCTGCGGCAACCTACCACCGGACTTACGCCATTCCAGTGTATTCTGGGCTTCCAACATCCACTCTTTCCCTGGGATGGCGAACCTTCTGATGTCCCCGCAGTGGATTACTGATTCCGGGAGAGCGAGAGGGTCTGGGACGATGCTCATCACCATCTCCAGAGGGCAGTTCGCCGAGCCAAGGAGGTATCAGACAAGAAGAGGATTCCTGGACCTACCTATGCTCCGGGGCAGAAAGTTTGGCTCTCCACCAGAGACATCCGCTTGCGACTGCCCTCCCGAAAACTTAGTCCCAGATTTGTTGGTCCCTTCACCATCCTGGAACAGGTCAACCCAGTCACCTATAAGTTACAGCTACCACCACAATACAGAATCCACCCCACATTCCACGTGTCACTCCTCAAACCCTTTCACGACCCTCTGATTCCCTCCACAGAGCCTGGCCATGAAGAGGAACCCCCTCTCCCACTGATTTCAGAAGAAGGGTCCATATACAAGGTCAAGGACATTCTACGGTCCCGACGTCGTGGTGGTCATCTGGAATACCTCGTAGACTGGGAAGGATATGGTCCAGAAGAGAGGTCTTGGGTCCCCAGATCCGATATATTAGATCCCGCACTCATGGAGGAGTTCCACTCCAATCACCCCGAGTTCCCAGCACCTCGTGGACGAGGTAGACCACCACGGCGTCGACGGTCTAGGCCCTCAGGAGCGGGCCCTGGGGAGGGGGGTAATGTCACGGATTGGCCAGGCTCTTCCACCAGCATCACGCAACGATCACCGTCACCTGAGTATTAACCACGCACAGCTGCACCCAATCACTTCCATTCACTATATAAGCACACACCTCACTTCAGTCAGTGTCCGGTCTCGTTCCCACGAAGCGGACTCATAGCGAGTACCTCCTGGTAGTCACTATCACATTTATCCAATCTCTTGAACTTACCTGATCTCTGTTTCGTTCCAGTCTGTCCAGTGTTCCCGGTGTCCTGTCTATATTGAGTGTGTCGTCAGTCTGTCTTCCCCGCAAGCCCTCTGGTGTGTGCATTCGGTCTCCCTCTGTGTCTGTCATCCATCCTGCTCTGAAGAAGGAATATCAGCCCAACCAAACAACCATTACATTCCCATTGTTATCCTTTTGTGCTCCGCTACTGAAATAAACCTCTTTCATCATTTACTCACCTAACTTGTCCGTCTGCTTCCCTAACAATACCAGGTGAATAAGAGGCATAGAGAGAGCTGAGCTGCTCACACATGTTCTGTTCAACTAAAAACTAAAGGAAAGAAAACTAAATTGGCACAGAAACAAGTTACATATTGATCGTTAAAATCTATAGACACTTTTAGAAAGAAATAATTGACCTGTTAAGAGTGTGTTGATGGTCTTACAGAAACCAGTAATGTGCTGCATGTGCTTTAAGAGAAATAAAGCACTCTAAACTCACATAAAGAACAAGTTCAGTGATAAATAAATGACTAAAACATTGCTAATAGTTAGCTCATGTCAATGTATTGACTGAACTTAACAAATAAAACCTCACAGTGAAGTTTAGAAATTGTTTCTTTCAACGAATGATAATATATTACTGTATCATAGGATAAGACTTACATAACTATTATATAAGTGAATGTAGTTGTGTGTATTGAGATATCAGTGTGGCTTGAGTCTTCAATACTCATTTGCATCTTTAAACAAAGACTTCAGCCAAGAGACTCTGAGAAGCTTCTACAAAACACACACAACTCTTGTATTACTTTATAACCAGGCTTGGGAAAAATACATTGAAATGTGTTTCAAATCAAAGTACCTTAACATAAGTGTATCAACATTAACTACAAAATGCAGCAGCCAAAATAAAAAAATAAGCTTCCATGAATAGTCCTATAAAACAACAGCAACAAAACAAATGTTGATGGCTAAAGTCAATTTATTTTCCCAAAACATCATTACTTCTCCGTAAAACTATGGTTTGTAAAGCTGGTGAACTTCTCATCCCCCACAGTAATGTGTCTTGAGTCTTCACTGCTTTCTACTGCTCATTTGCATCTTTATACCAGCATTAATGGGGGCCAATTGAGTCTTATCCAATCACATTCCAGATCCAGTCTCTCAGCAGGGTTGTGTTTATATATTCTGGGTTCCTAACAGAATCTTCATTGGCTTATTTTGCTGAGTAAAGAGAACAACTTGAGGACAAACTACAGTTTAGATTCCTACACTGGGATTATTACCAACAACAACATATAAAGAAAAACCCACTGAGGCCATTTCTCATCCCACTTCTTTATTGAAGACAGAAAAGGTAAGTTGCACATTCTGAATTTACCCTCAAATAATATCTGAATGCTAACATTATAAAATGTATTAAATCTAAACATGTGGATGCATTGTTCAACGTTGTATTAAGTTCTTCAGTCATTTTAAAAGCCTCTTTACAACTATTTAGTTTTTTGTTTGTTTGTTTATTTGATTATAAATATTGTTTTTATCCTGACAAATGGACTGTAGAGCAAATAAGTTTCAACCTATTCCATATATAGGTTGGGACCTGGCCAGCAATTTTTGAATTTGAATCTTTCCCCATTCAAACATACAAAGAGGTGGTAACATCAGTGAATGAAAGTGAATGAGTTAAAGCTATGGATAAAGAAATGCAATCGTTTAAAGAAAAATGCAACCTCTTACCAACCTACCAGAAGGCAAAGATCTAGTGGGGGTAAATGGGTTTTTTCAATTAACATAAATAATGATGGTCTTACAAAACAGAAAGCAGATAAAGTAGAAAGTGGAAAATGAGGGAGAAATGTATCAATAAGTCATGACTAAGAGTAAGTGGGGTAAAAAAGCTAAACAAAAAAGACTCTTATTTTGGCGTGGCGTGTGACGTCATAAGGCCGCGCCACTCTAACACTGTGATTCAACTGGAGAAAGGTTTGTTTTAAAGCTTTTACACAGATGTAAACTGACTGATTAAAATTTCAGGTTGTTCATTTAATGCTAAATGTACTTGCTGTTGACAATAATATTTTAACCCTTTATACAACTATGTACTATTTTACTCACAGTAAGGTCTTTTGTGGCTATTGTTTCTTGCTCAGACTTACCTGATTTCTTTTTGTTAATTACTCTCATATGAAGAAACTGTTGAAGCAAGTGTTGAAGAGAAGTTATTTTGTTTTTGTTCATTGTTTTATTTATTT
This sequence comes from Danio aesculapii, assembly GCF_903798145.1. Taxonomy (NCBI): domain Eukaryota; kingdom Metazoa; phylum Chordata; class Actinopteri; order Cypriniformes; family Danionidae; genus Danio; species Danio aesculapii. Next base: position 18,092,683 of record NC_079438.1, read on the forward strand.
ATTTTTCTTGTTTTGTTCATTTTAAACAGGATAAAGTGTCCAAACGTAGAGAAAAACTCCTGCTGAAGCGACTGATCTCCACACTGTTATAAAGATGGCGTTTATTAAAGAGGAGAGTGAAGATGTGAAGATTGAAGAAACATTCAGAGTCAAACAGGAAGATCTGCAGGAACAAACAGGTTGATTTTCATTCTCAAAGACCAACTCAGTCATTTGATCCTCATTCAGATAAATTATAATAATAAGAATACTAAATTAAATCCATCTTGCAGTCCTGAGTGTGCTGCCTAGTTTTCCTAAATGCACATAAGCACTCATTGAAAGACAGGAATGAGTTTCTTTTGTCACTTGTTCCTCAGGTTGTTCATTTAATGCTAATGAATGCACTGTTCTCATGTCTTTTGTCTTTCTTTTTATGTATTATTAGTCTCCCATTTTCTCTACCTTCTTAACATTATTGTTTTTCTTGTTCTCCTACTGTTTGTAAAGAGTTCTTGAGCATTGGTGCTATATAAAATATAGATATTGTGTTGTAGGTCTTAAATCTTTTTTAAGCAAGTCTTCATTTTCCTTTGTTCATGTTTTGCTACCCAATCTGGCCAAAGCCCATACAATCAGCAACAAACCATCTCAATAAAACTTTCAACTTTTCATTTAAAAATGTCATTTTAACTCTATTTATCATAATGGTTTAATTATTTTCCTCACAATAACATTTGTTTAAAAGTGCTCCATGTATTTACTGCTGAGGACATCGACCTGGACAGATTGTTGTGCATAAATCTAATTTATTATAGTTTTTAAAACTTTTGAAACATTTGTTCATTTATTTTGAAGAAAGTTTATTTTGGAAAAAAGTGTGTGGATACAAGTAAAGCTTGCTTCTTTACACAACATTTAAAATCTTTTGATAAGAAATATCTAAAATATTTATGTTTTTTATTATTTATTTATCTTTGTATTATTGGCGATGTGGTGGCGCAGTAGGTAGTGCTGTCGCTTCACAGCATTTATTTGTTATAAAGGGAAAAATATGTATACAATCGAGAGACAAATTCAAATATGTATAAATAAAATGTATGACTGGTCAGTTTTAAATGGTTTTCAATTTACTAAATCAAAACCTGTATGCATGCATTTTTGTCTTTTAAGATCTATGCATTTAGATCCAGAGCTTTTTTAGATAGAGAAACTAGTTCCTAGGAATGAGTTTTGACAATAAGTTGTCTTTTATTCCTCATATTAAAGTATTATGAAATAGATGTTATAAAGTAAAATAGCATGTTATAAAGGTTTTAGCAAACATCAAATGGGGTGCAGATTGGGGGATACTCTGAAGACTTTATAGGACACTTATTAGATCAAAAATGGATTATGGGAGCATAGTTTACGGATCTGCAAGGATATCGTACATAAAGATGCTTGATACAGAACATCATACAGGACTGAGATTTGCTCCTGGAGCATACAGGACTTCTCCAATTTAAAGTTTATATACGGCAGCAGGAGAATTGTCACTTTACAACAGAAGATTGAAACTGGCTCTCAAATATGCAGTCAAGCTGAAAGCTAATAAAGAAAATCCAGCATATTCTACTGTTTTCCACCCTCAATATCAGCACCTATATGAAGCCAGACCCAGATACATCAGACCTTTAGGAATTTGAATGAAAACTCACTTGGAGAAGTTGGATATTAATCTGGATATAATAACAACGATGCATGCATGCTCTAAACCACCTTGGTATATTAAAAAGCCATCTATTATAATGCACCTGTCTCAGTTTAAAAAAAGGGAAATCCACCCAAATGTTTATCAGGAAGAATTTATGAATATCCGATGCAATCTACCAACTTATGTACCACTGTATACAGATGGACGAGTATCTGCTGCAGCAGTGATTGGTTCAGAGCGTTTCAGAAAGAGTGTTTCCGGACAAAGCTTGATATTCACAGCTGATCTTGCTCACTGTTTTTAGCTCTGGAACAAATAGAAAAAGAACAGCAATGGCAGTTTTTAATTTGCACAGATTCTATGTCCTGCTTACAAGCACTTGAATATCTGAAAACTGATCATCCTATGATTTTTAGCATTATAGAAAAAGTGGACCTTTTAAAGAGTAAAGACTTTGATATTATTTTCTGCTGGATACCTGGACATATGGGATTCATTGGAAATTAACATGCAGATAAAGCAGCTAAGGAAGCCTTACAGTTGAAGATTACAGAATGTAAAATTCCTGTGTCTGATATTAAACCTGTTTTAAATCTGTATATTAATGAGAAATGGGTAATGGAATGGAATGTAAGAATAACAAATTGTATGAAGTGAATCCATTTGTAAATGATATAAATAATTACCCTTTTGAAAATAGACATGACCAGGTTTTACATACAAGATGTAGAATCAGACACTCAAGACTTACACATGCATATTTATTGAAAGAGGAAGAAAATCCTATTTGTGACTTGTGTAAGAATATTTTGATGATAAAACATATTTTAATAGAATGTGTAGTTTTAAAATGAAGTTAGACGTTTAACGTTTTTATTCGGGAAATATTTGAAGTCAAATGTTTGAAAAGGTGCCTTCTGGAGCACTTTTAGAATATTTATCTTAAGTCAAACTAAAAGACTGTTTTTAGTGTTGCTACTAGTTTTTTACAATGTATGTTTGTTAAGAAACTGATTTGATTTTATGATGATATATTGTATATTTATTAGTATATGTTTTTGCCATGAATATAACCAATGATGCTGATATGGCATTAAAACATAAATAAATAAATAAACAATATCCATAAGTATGAACGTTACTAACTATAAGGATAGAGTGACAGGAGAGATCAGCATTTCAGGTCAATGATGAAGTCAGAGAAGCTGCATAGTTTGAGTGAAAGTTTATTTATACTCAGGATGACATGATGATCCAGCTCATCTAAAATAACATCAACATCTTTCAGAGAAAACTCTGAATGTTTGTTTTTTTTACTTTTACCCATCAAGATGACTACAGATTTGAACAAACACACTTACACAGCTTTTTATGCTTAACATTGTGTCAAATTTACACGTGTCAAAAAATGTATTTATATTTATGCTGCAGCGCAAATGTCTAAATTAATTTTTTTACATAACTGCAGTGCAAATGTCTAGTTACTTATATTTACATAGTTCAGGGTTTTCCTTGTTGAAAATGAGTTGGAGGTGGTATCCCATTCATTACATTTTTCCTACTTGAAACAAATGCATTTTGCATTATTGAGCATCACTGGGGTCTGACAGAAGTTGCCTGCTTGATTTTTGACAAAAGACGGAGGTGGTACATTTGATGAAGGTAACCATCGCATAATTCTGCACAAAAAACCTTGCATATTTACATTAGTGCAGTGTAAGTATCTAAAGTTATTTATATTTACATTAGTGCAGTGCAAATGTTCACTCAAATTGTCTATTATTTATGTATATTAATGCATTGAAAATGAATGTTTATTATATTGACAATTTTATATTCATGCAGTGCAGGCAACAACATAGAAATTATGTGCAGTTTTTGTTTATATAATTTTTTACATTAATAAATTTAGCTTGATCATCTACTCTTTAATCTTTAGCTTAAGCTTTTACTGATGGGCAGAAGGCAAGCCATTGTGTAAATCTGGTTGATGCTCGCTGTAATAGAAAGAGCTGATGACTGTCCAGCTTGTTGTTTCACCCTGCGGATGAGCTGCTCAGTGTGGACCCTCAGCCTTGTGATGAACGGCGTCTCGCTCACAGTTGCTTTTACTCTGGACAGATTACTCTGGATGTTGTATGATGTAGATGTATAAGTCAGAAAGCAATATATTAGGTTTTGCATATAAATACTTGTGCTTAACACATTTGTTTCAGTTTGTTATTTGCCTATTACATTACACTAGAGTGTTTGGTGCGTTTGTGTGTGTGTGTGTGTATATGCATGTATACAATATATACAGTATAATAGAATTTACTATGTGAAGTTTATTTATAAACTAATTTCGAGAGGATCACGTGCTTATGATTGCTTGCAGCCGGCCCCGAATTTTTCAATTTATGATTCACCAATCAGACGATTCCTAAGGCACTATAAATACCCTAAGTTCCATATCACAGCCATCTTTATTTTGAAGAATCCCCCCTTCCACCCACCTCCTCCTCCTTTCCTAGATGAGTGGCACGGTGGCCCAGTGGTTAGCACTGTTGCCTCACAGCAACAACGTCACTGGTTCTAGTTCTTACCAAGCCAGCCAACGTTTCTGTGCGGAGTTTACACGTTCTACCCGTGCTTACGTGGGTTTCCCCTGGGTTCCTCCCACCGTCCAAAAACATGCAACTTAAGTTACTTGACTAATCCAAATCGACACCATAGACATGCTTCTAGTAAGTAGTTATCTCTTAAGAGTAACCACTATCTGTTCATTAGCTACTACAGCAGGGGAGTTCTCGAGACCTGAGCTCAAACTCCCCTCTCACCTTGCAAACGGGAGGGAGCCCCGGGCTCGAAGATCTTATGAGCTCAGGGCTCTCTCCCGGGACAGCATTTCAAGCAAGTTTTATAATCAATCATCAGCTAAGTGTGAACTTTTGAAAGTATGGGTTAAAACATAATATTATTTAATATAAAATACAATTACAACTTGTTACTACTTTCATCTGGGTTATATTCTAGTACACCATTTTTTAACTACCATTAGAATTTTATAACATCACCAAAAACAGCATCGAAGCAGTGTCAGCCTGATCTGGTGTATTAATCAACTACCGTGGGTTCTAGAACTGAACAATAATGATGTGCCAGATGCTGGACATCCACTGGCACTAGATCCTCATTAATTTAAGAGTAAATCTCCCTTCTTTGCCATGCTCTGATGCGTTTAGGTTTCGCCGCTATTAGATTTTGCTGTAGAACGTGCTATGCGGAAGTAAAGAGCCTAACTGATATTCTACCGGAAACACATCAGCAGAGTTTGTGCATAGAGTCCATTTACTATAACTTCTATGTTAAGTGGCTTTGACACATTTTACATTGTAAAAGGATTGAATCTGCTTAAATGTGTACACGTTAATGGACCAAACAAAATATTATCTGATTTGTTTTACATTTAATGTGCATCAAAATTACAGTGTGTAGCCAATGTTTCCAGTGTCTTTTCACTTTTCAGCTTTTAATGAGAAATTGTAAGACTTAATGAAAACAAATGTTTTATTTATTTATTTCAGACCTAATTGAAGAGAATGAGGGGAGTAAAGAGGAGGAACATCATGTCAAAATTGAGGAAAAAACACATTTTCAGACTGATGGTATTTTGAAAAGGAAAGACAAGAATCGTTTCACCTGCACTCAGTGTGGAAAGAGTTTTGTAAGACAAAGCAATCTTAAAATTCACATGAGGATCCACACTGGAGAAAAACCATTCACATGCACTCAGTGTGGAATGAGTTTCATCCAATCATCACACCTTAATAATCACATGAAAATCCACACTGGAGAGAAACCATTCGCATGCACTCAGTGTGCGAAGAGTTTCAGTTTATCGTCATCCCTTAATCTACACATGAGGATCCACACTGGAGAGAAACCTTTCAAATGCACTCAGTGTGGGAAGAGTTTCAACCAATCAGCACACCTTAATGAACACATGAAGAGGCACACTGGAGAGAAACCATTCACATGCACTCAGTGTGGGAAGAGTTTCAGCTGCTCATCAAACCTTTATCAACACATGAGGATCCACACTGGAGAGAGACCATTCACATGCACTCAGTGTGGGAAGAGTTTCAGCTACTCATCATACCTTAATCTACACATGAGGATCCACACTGGAGAAAGACGATTCACATGCACTCAGTGTGGTAAAAGTTTCAGCATATTATCATCCCTTAATAGTCACATGAGGATCCACACTGGAGAGAAACCATTCACATGCACTCAGTGTGGGAAGAGTTTCAGCATATCATCATCCCTTAATAGTCACATAAGGATCCACACTGGAGAGAAACCATTTACATGCACTCAGTGTGGGAAGAGTTTCAGCCAATCATCATCCCTTAATAGGCACATGAGGATCCACACTGGAACAAAACCATTCACTTGCACTTAAGCCGCGGTCACACTGGACTTTTCTCCCCTTAGACTTCCATTCATACTGTTAGACTTTTCCTAGTCCTCCCAGGTTAAAACATCAGTCAGAGGCTTTAAATAAGTTTTATCAATTAAATTAATTAGATGAATAAAGCATTACAGAGCTCCGGGTGTCAGAGAATAGCAACACAGGGTGTCTGTGTCAGCTGGGCACACACACCCACACCCTTGTCCCCCCTATATTTATCGTTGTCTCTCTTCAGCCCCGCCCGGGGGCGCTTCAGTAAGAAAGATCCTCCATCCAGATCAGTTCAATCATCAGTTGTTAGGCAGAACAGGAAATCTGCACAGAAAAAGTTACACATACACATAACAGAGCCTGAAAGAGAGTGAGCCTTCGCCCCTCCCGTCTGTTATGGTTCCTGTAAATGAGCAAACTCTGAAAGTGAAATTGTAACATTTTGTTGATAACAAGTACAGAGGAGTTAACTTCTCGGTTATCAGTCACACGAAGACACAGCTGTTATGGAGCAAGGTTAGATGAGGTTAAGCACATGAGGTTATATGAGGATAAACACATCAGCATAAGCTCATGTAATTAGTTAAAAACAGAATTAAACTGTTAATGCAAGGATTAGTCTATTAATGTATAGGATGAAGTTAAAATAATCAAAAAATCCTTCAATACGCACGCCAATGCGTCAGACCAGAAACGCAAGTTCGTGTGTCAAGTTTCGCAGATCGCCTTGCAAAGTTCAACCTTGGTAAACTCTGACCTGCGAAATCGCATCACTTGACTGTGTGAGACCAATCAAAGATCAAAACATGACCTCTCGACTAAAATGTAAAATATGGACCAAACGCTCACTTTTTAAATGTCTAATCATCTTGTTTAATCCCGCCCCTTTTTGCTGCGCCGTACAACAAAATTTCGCATGCTCAAACTCGAGTGTAATCGTAGCTTTGGTGTGAGAAGAGTTTCAACCGATCAGCAAACCTCAATGAACACATGGATATCCACACTAGTGTGAAAAAGTATATGTGCTTGAGTGTGAGAAGACTTTTATTACAGCTCCAAAATTTAAACTGCACCAGACGATTCACACTGGAGAAACCGTACAAGTGTTCACACTGTGACAAGAGGTTTAATCAGTTAACACATCTGAAAACACAAAAGAAGATTCACACTGGAGATATCTGATCAGTGTCTACAGAGTTTCGCTCGTTCGGCACAGTTTAATAAACACGTGGACAAAAAGTTGCACACATGACATGAATGCAGCAAAACATTTTCTCATGTGCACAGGATGTTTCATGTCTGAATAATGTTTGAAAAGGCTAAGTGACGGCATTCTGTTTTTAAACACACCAACACTGCAGTAGGAGGAGTTGTAAATGTGTTGCGCTTCTCGCGTTATAGTAAACACAATGATGGCGGCTGAGAGAAGAACAGTTTCATAAACATCTGGCAAACAGCACCTATGCAGCTTAAAATTTCTTTGCAAGTGATTGTACAGGTGCGGATATATCTGTACTTTACTATCCAGTGTATTCATGTAGCTAGTGTTGTTTTGGATGATGTTCTCTGTCTGACTTCCTGAATGAGAAACAAATCACTAGGCTCCAGGACGGTTAGTTTGCAGTATACCAGGGCCTCAAGTTTAGAAAGCCCATTCATTTGTCCTGTGTTGCAGCTATTATTAGTAAAGTTTATACTTTTGGTTCAAGATTCTTTCTAGTTTACTATATTTACCTTTTTGAGTAGAATACAAACTGAATGATTATTTTATGATATGGCAGAGCAACAGGTATTAAGTTTTACAATATTAATACACTATGATGATCTCAAGACTCCAGATTGAAGTATGTGGTAAATCCTGATTGGATGCCTGCATTACTCATCAATGAGTATAAAATGTTGTTGTGCTAGCTACCCCAGGATGCTGTGGCTACTCAGGAAACCTCATGTCAAGACCTGCCATCTCATTGACTCTTTAACCTTATGGTTTTGTTTTGCAAATCATCATGTAGTTTAAGTGTTGTTGTGATTATATGCTGAGTTCTTTATCTTCATTATTATCCCTAGACATTTGCTGGTTGCTTTGATTGATTGTTCTATGAGTTACATTTTATAATAAATCATTTGAATTCAGGCTATTTTGTTGGTTTATCTCTCTTTTATGTTGCGACTCAATTGAGCGGGTCATAACACTTTGTAAAATGTGTCCGGTTGTTTCTGAGATTTTGTCCTTTCAGTCATGACCATAGGTGAGAGTAGGAACCTAGATTGAGAGGTAAATTGGCTTTCGTCTCAGCTCCTTCACAACAGACAATCACATCAACTGCATTACTGCTGCCACTGCACTGATCCATCTTTTAATCTCACATTCCATTCCTCATGAAAAAAAAACGCAGATACTTGAACTCCATTTGGGGTAAGGACTCTCTTTTAAACTGCAGATGGTCAACTTTTTCCAGTCAAGCACCATGGTTTCTGACTTAGAGGTGCTGTTTCTTTCCCTGCCATGTCACAATCAGCAGCAAACCGTCCCACTGCATGCTGAAGGTCCATGTCCTATGAAGCCAAAAGGACACTGTTATGAGACAGTTCTGAGAACTGAGACAGTTCTAGCCTACACCTAAAATTATGACAGTAAAAATTATTATATTTTTAAAATCAGCCTCAAAAATAACACATTTACAAAATAAAAAAAGAATAAATGGATGGATGGATTGACATTGTAGTGGTAGAAGGGGAAGTAGGATGGCTTGTTCAACCATAAACCAAGATGGAGCTCTCTCAGGAGGGATGGAACAGTGCACGAGATGTCTCAGACTGAAGGCGTAATAATGAAATAAATGCTCAGGAAGCTCCAACCCTTTTTTATCATCTGGCTGTTGCAATGTACTCCTATGCAACCAAGGGTGCTTATTGTTCCAGTGAAATTAATTGACTAAATTATCAAACTGTTTTAAATATTGTAAAGAAATATTTACAGGGATATACTCAAGTAGAGAAGTAACTTTGGTCAGGCAATTCATTTTGAGTTTGATAGTTTGTTATTTTGAGTTCCTCAGAGCAGTGGTTATCAATTCTGGTACTTGTGCAAAATGAGTTGACAATCATCCCAAATAAATTGTAGCTCTTATTTCTAGATCTTAGAGTCATAGCTGAGAAACCACAAAAGCAGAAGTTTGGCTTCTCTTTAACTGCTTAAGATCAATTTGCACCAGATCAGCAAGAGACAACATTTGTTTGAGTTTCCTTCGCCGACTGGCCTGACGCAACACATTGTTTCTGATTGGTTGGTGACTCAGCTTCAGTGACGTCCTTGGGATTCACTTGCTTGTGAGTGGAAGTTGTCGTGGGTTACCGGGGTGATAGACAGTCAGTTTGCAGAAGTTTTTGCGGTTTGGCGGTTTCTAAACTTTAAGAGGTTGCATGAAAAGTTCTTTGAGACCCGACTGCATTGTCCAAGAGCAAGGCGAGAGGGGGCAGAGAGCATGATCGAGCTAATGCAAAAAACAAAGTTTTACCGTTGCAGTAGGTTTTTAAGTGATCTGGTTTGGCCCATCTCAATGAGCAGTTGCCATGGAGGGCGGGCCAACGCCCCATACCATTATGCTCAGGGTAAGTCATTAACAGACTGCTTGGTAATTTCATGTGGTAAAATATCTTGTAAGTTAGTTACTATCTTACTTCAAATGTTAAAAGTCAAATACTGTTTCTGATACTAGTTTGTCATTTACAAATATGCTAATATCACTACCCTTTGTTTAGTACCAGACAACATACATTTCAAACCATTGATTAACTTGGTTGCAATAAACGCATGTAGTATTCAAAGAAAGCCACTGCCCCAGATGGGACAAATTTTGCAATCTCCTTAAATCTCTGGAATTTTTTTAAAGTAGCACACAATTCTTAAATTCACAAATTAATTGTCTTTTGAATTTATTGAGTTTTTTATTTTATTACATTTGAGAATCTTACATTTACATTTAGTTGGGAATGGGAAGACATTCCTCCAGCATGGAACAGTCAGTGAAAATGTTTTGGAATGTGATTTATAGCCTGCACTCACTCCCAGATTTGAGGCTACTGGAGGAGATGTAGGCCTTCATCAATAGGTGAAGGTAAGAGGGTGCAGTGCCAGTAATTTGAACTTGATATGAGCCTCGAGCGTTAACCAATGCAGAGGGGTAAAGAGAGGAGTTACATGGGCTCTCATTGAAGACCAGATGAGCTGCAGCGTTCTGGAGCATCTGTAGAGGATTAAGGGTGCAGGATGGGAATCCAGCTAGAAGAGCACTGTCGGAGTCCAGCCTTGAATTTACAAGAGTTTGCACTAAAAGTTGTGCAGCATGATCTGTTAAGAAGAGTCAGATTTTTCTGACGTTGAAAAGTGCAGATCTGCATGATGGAGCTGTGTTAACAATGTCCTCTTTGAAAGACAACTGATCATCCAGAATCAGATTTCAAGATTTCTTATCGAACTACATGGGATAATGGTGGATGATCCCAGCTGGATTGAGAAATTGTGTTGAATGTGTGGAGTTGCAAGGAAGGTGATGTAAGCCGATATTCTTCAGGTAGTTTGATGTGAGTAAAAAATTTGGAAATTTAGTTGAAAACAGCCCTTGTTGTGTTTTGGCAATAAATAGAAGGAGAGAGACTGGTCTGTATTTTTTTTATCCAATGAGGTGTTGTGTGATTTTTTTTTTGAACAGTGAGTTTACCCAGGCCTGTGTAACCCCGCTGGCCGTACACCACCCAACCCGCTCCGAGCTGAGATTGAACTGGTGACCTTCCGCATGGCAGTTGCTCTAACAAATAGGCTAAAGACCATGGCCCCTAGCGTCTGTCGCCAGAGCACCTTAAGAAGTCAGTGGAGTGAGGTTTACCTGCACAGCACTCCACCTCCAGAGTCCACTCTATCTCCATGGCCAACTCCACCTCCAGAGTCTGCTTTATCTCCATGGCCAACTCCATCTCCATGGCCCACTCCACCTCCATGGCCAACTCCCCCTCCATTCCCACTCCACCACCAGAGTACACTTCTTCTCTACAGGCCACTCCATTTCTATGGCCAACTTCATCTCCACACCCCTCTTCATCTCTGCAGCCATCTACAGCTCCACAGGCCACTCCATCCTCATGTCCAGCACCCTCTATGCAGCCTGCACCATCTCTTCCTCAGGCTATTATTGATTGGGAAATTTTTCTTCCAAGTCAGTTCAAGAGAACTCTCCAGCCAGCAGAATGAGTGTGGATTGTCAAGTGCCTCTATGAGCCCACAGGGCAGCTGAGGCAAAAGTTCCAGGGAAACTGGTTTTATCCACCGATGCAGCCCAAGCCATTTCCTCCTGAGCCTGGATGGTACTTCTGTCAGAGGATGTTCTTGTGGGCACCGATGAGGATGTGGGGCTTTCCTCTTAAATATCCACAGTGCAGCCGGAAGATGCACCATTCAGGGATCTACCCAAAGGTCAGGGAGGTGATTGACATGGACAGCCGCTACTACCTGGTGGGGGTGACTATCCACGATGCAGTGCATGCAAGTTACCAGTGCGTCCATGGAGCCAGGACATTCTTTCATTACCACTCAACTAGCCCTGGACAGATATGTGTGACCTTCCTCAGGCCAAGGACAAGCGGCAATAGTTCCTCCTACTCTCAGGCAGCTGTGGAAGAAGTCCACAGTGAAAAGTGGGCCCGACGGTCCATCCAGTCCCTCTCTGACTGTGAGCATCATTTGAAAAAGTTTGCCCTGGTCCAGTCTGTATCTGTACCTACCTTTTCTGCACCTGCACCATTCCGGCCACTGCCACTCGCCCAGTGGTTTGAGACTGTTCACTCCAATGACATTGTCAGCCATCTGGATGAGGTGAAAGGGATGATTACCTCCACCTATGGCCGTATCCTGAAAACGGATGCTACAAAATAGGTACAATACATGAAGGTTTGACTATAAGGTTTATCTTCACCAATTCATGTAAATAATTACAATAGATTTAATTTCATTGTAATCCTAAACGTATGTGCATTTGTGACAAAAAAGAAGGAAATGTATATCAGGCCTGCCAAAATGTCTATGTTTTTTATGTTTGTTTTTGAGGTTACCAAAAAGCTGGCTGGTGCCATTGGGGACACAGCTGCATGGATGACCAACATTGAGAATGAGCTTGGTCAGGTTTTGAACAGTGTTCTTACAACAGCTGAGGTGCAGGACTGGAGGAGCTGTGCCAGGGCATCGTCAGACGCTACCAGAATGCTGGGGAGCCAGAGCCTGAGGTCATCTATGTTGACCGGGATTGCTGCAGTCAGTCAGCTGAAATCTTATTAAATGTGCAGTGCATTTGACAAAAATTTTAAATCTTTAAAATCTTAAAAATGCCTCCTTTCCCTAATGATGATGAAAATCAATTATTAATTAATAAATACTGGCCCCATCATTATTGTATTTAACTATAAATATTATAATTATAATTGTATTTAAAACATTTGACTTTTTACGTTTAAAAAAAAATAAATATCTGAATAACTACAACAACGACAAAATGCAGTTTCTTTTCTTAACTGAATTTTTACCATAAACTGTAATGAACTAATTTCTGATTAAATTAAGTTTTTGTGTAATCATCTTGATAAATGGGTCTTTTTTATTTGTAATTGTTTTTAAATTATAAATGAAAATGAATTATGAATTGAAATCAAATCAAATGCATGATTTGTTTATTTTATATTTTCTTTCTAACATTTATTTTTCCACAGGTGCAACTGTGGTGCTAAATCTTTTCCGGCCATGGAAGTCTATTGTTGGGCTAGATATCTTCCATTTTATAAGAAGATTCAACTGTGGCCTTACTACAAAGCACCACCCTCTCTATAGTATTTTTTGTTCAAAACTTTCCCCTTTACATTTGAGTGGGATCAGGAGGATGTGAAAGAACTTAAGGCAGCCAAAAGAGGGGAGTGGAAGAGTAGCCATGGAGCACAGACTCCTACTGACTCCTACTGCCCAGGTGAACTCCCAAAGCATTGTAGGCGGCGAACACTAAGACTGAGGAGATTCGGGTCATGATTTCAGGGCAGCTGGAGTCAGTGTAGGAGCTTACTGACACCACAGGTCTTCTTCTGGTTAACCCTGACAGCATGGACCATGTCTGGGAGACACAACAAAAACACCTGGAGGGCATCCAGGACCCTCCCCATGTGGAGTCATACACAAAGACAGGGACATTCCAGAAGGGTGGTAAAGTCCTAAATGTGCTTAGATGTGGCAGGGGGTCATCCTCACTGGAAAGTTTAAACCGCCATCTTTGTGCCTTCATTCCTGGTAAATTTTGAGTGTTCGATTGCAAAATGTTCTGTATATTTTTAAGCTTATAAGCAAATAAGTAAGCTACTGCTATTGTTTCAGCATTATAGTCGCACCCTGGCCACTAACTGGATTTGGCTTCTTTTTAATAAATTTATTGATTTAAGTTGTTATCATGGAATTTACAACCATAGTTGTCTCTGTATTTTATGTTACTGTTCTATTACTGTCATGAAATTTTAGTTTTCTCAGTTTAAAATAACTGTTACCTGATTTTTTAATTCCTAGGATGGAGATGCAATAACATGCACACACAAATGTACATGTTAGAGGGGGCCTCGAGATGGAACATGAGCCGGAGAAAAGAAGCTGTGTCTGTGGCGGGGACCTCAAACATCAGGACATTTGATGTGTGCTTAATGTCTTATTTAAATAGCATAAGCCAACGAGTCCTTGGTAGGGCTTTGATGCCAGAATTCACCCCTCCAGGAAAACCCAATGGTAAGAGTATGTCTCAGGACAAAGCATTGGATTATTGCTCTCTCTGTCTCCTGTGTTAAATGTGTTAAAAATATTGCAGGTGAGCGCATTGCAGTGGAGTACTTGTTGGCTCAGTCCAATAGAGGAGACCAGTTGACTCCACATCAAAATGACATGCCTGAAATTCCTGCAGAGGAGCCTGAAGATGACAGTGAAATTGACACAACTGTGTGCCATGCAGCTGACCTTGCAGCTGGTGATCCTAAACCTCCAGTAGCTGTCTTTGAGGCCCAGGACAGTAGATGTGACTTAAGGAGTGTTTCTGGATGGGATGCAGTGGACAACTTGGCAGGGTATCTCGTCAGCCTCAACTGCACTATCACTGCTTTATCTACCAACGAGATAGCAGAGATCTTGTGGTTGTATTCATGTTTGGATGCCATTGACCAGTCCCCCTCCAAGTATTCACTTCAGAATAAGAAAAAGGTCTTGGAAGGTCCTTGGAGAGCTTCACGGAAGCGCAGTGGCTTAGCCCTTGGTCAACAATTTGACATTAGTCTTTTGATGCTGCCTATGTAAAAATTTAATCTATATGTCTAAAAAAACTATAATGAGACATTAAATACAGATCATCCATAATTTATTCAAAGCATTTTTATATCCACAGACTGGTTATGATTCATGGCCAGGCTGCCCAGAGACGTAATGTCAACAGGGTTTCAGAATGTGTGACGCTGAAGCTTTTGAAGGAGTTCAGGGAAGCAAGAAACAGGCCCAAAGACCAAAAGGGCAAAATCTTACCCATTCCTCAGGCAATTGTGATGATGTACAGTCACATTAAGCAGCTGGTTGAGGACTACAGATAGATTCTGGACAAGACCAACTTGGTGCTAGTTAAAGTCAACACTACTACAGTGTTATCATGGTAAGTTGGGCTTCTTACAATCCCTTAAGTAGCATATTACTATGAACGACTGCTCTTCAGAAGCAAATATGAAACTAACTACTCATATGTCCGAATTAATTTTTATATTAGTTGCAATAAAAGTGCACAGTTTTTTCACAACAGCTTTACACAGAACTGTTACTGCTTACAGTACCTAATTGCTGTAATATTAATCACCGCTTGATTTTTGATTCTTACTGATGAATTGTGAGATTGCAAATTTAGTTTTAACGGAATTATGAACATCATTAACAGTAATGTATAACAGATGGCTGATGCTATCTGAAGCCAGCTCTTCTTTTCTGTCTCTTAAATTACACTGCAAACTACATGCTTTATATTTCTTTAAATAATTTCCTGACATTTTTTATATATAGTTTTTTCTCATTGCTTTGTGGTATATACTTAACCATTCTATACACTTGCATAAAGAGTAGTTGTGCTCTCTTCAAACTTAATGTTTTTTTTTTCTCACAGGCTTCTGGACCGACAAAAAAGAACTGAACGGGACACGCTGCTTCAAGGACTAGAGCTTCCCCAGCAGGTGGGTTTGGTAAATGAGCCACTGCTGATGCCTAAGGTGCCCCCAACTGCACCTGTTGAGTATGGACATGTTCCAATTCAGTTCCATGAGCCTGAAAATCAGGAGGGTGAGGCAGTTATTCGCCAACGAAAATATTCAAGAACTGAAACTGCAGCAGCTTCCATTACACCCATAGACACTGGGCAAGGAGGAGCATCTCCATCTGGCACACATTTTTTTTTAGCCTGGGGCTTAGCACTTTCCTGGTTGGCATTCCAGGCAAGGACATTCAGATTGTTCTTTTCCATTATATCCAGCATCAGCTCCACCGCCTCCGGGATGGTCTAAGCCATCAGCTTCAGTTCTACCACCCCCTAAGGGATGGTCTCAGCCGCCACCTTCAGCTCCACCTCCGCCTCAGGGTTGGTCTCAGCCATCAGCTTTATCAGGTCTACCACCGCCTCAAGGATGGTAATTTCCAGCAGGCCAAGAGACATCAGCTCCATCCCCATCGTCTCCACAATGGTCTTCTTTTCCTCCACGGGATGGTCTCACCTTCCAGCAGGCCAACAGCCATCAGTTCCACCACCGCCTCTGAATCATCAGCGTGCTTGGAAAAAGGGGAGCCACCAAAGAAGCGTCACACAAAAGAACATTATCATTATAATTGTAAAACATGTGGCCACCCAAAAAGCAAACTTACACGCCATTCCCAGGTTAAAGGAAAGTGGTACTGTCCAGCATCTGGCCAGACAATTGGAAAGACTCTCTTTAGACTTGTTTGGACTTTCATACATACATACATACATGCATACATTTTCATACATACATTATCTTTTAAGTTGGTGCGTTTAAACTGCATTATGTAAATTAGAATTCGGAGGATTCTGACTTGTACCTTCCTATCCATCTCAGCATGAATCAACGTTTATCCTTTCCTCACCATCTTGTTTCTCATTATTTTTATATAATTATTTGATTGTTTGAATGAGTAATTAACTTTGAATTGATTTTAACTAATGAATAAGTTAACACATTGCTTAATATAAAAATGTTCAGTGAGTTTGCCTGTCTCTTTATAACTTTTTCAGGAGCCACCAAACTAGGTCAGAGGTCACGGAGACCTTGAGTGGAGCTGAGGGCTGAGGACCGGAAGCAACTGTCTCCATTGTTATTTCTATGAGTAATTACTATCCAAAAACGGATTTTGCTGTTTTTACGCTTAATAATTTTAAGGTGATTCTACTTTTTATTCAAGATAGACTTTGTGTAGTAAGGATATAACTGCCTGAATGTAGATTATACCGCTTTTTAACCAGTTTTGATAAAGACGGCTGAGACTACACTCAGCCTCGGATAAGAAACAGATTATACTTTAAGTGTGTGTGTTCTATTTGACTGTGGATCCGTTTCACAGGTCTGGAGTCAGCTCTAAACAGTCTAGTGGATGTCTGACGTTTATGCTTAACATACTGTTCAGAATTGTACGCACGCACCCCACGTGGAAATTTTCCTAGTCTATCTGTGTTTTATCCAATCAGGTTAGAACACCTATATGCGTGACGCAGTTAATGACCTTATGTGAGAGTATAATTGTTATTGATTTGTGATTGTAATGAGAGCGCCCTAGGAACTCATGGCGAGTGTTGAAGCTGGCTTCTGCTGATGTAACTGCAAACTATCTTCAGTAGACTTTATTTATTTATTTATTTAAATCTCTGACTCCGGCTCTTCTTCGTCTGACAGACTGGTCATGCTTTGGGTTAAACTGCATACCATCCCTACAAGCGACATCTATTGCTGGTGAGTTCTTGCTTGCTCTACATGTCATCGGGCAGCACGACCAATGCGCCAGGCAAGAGCACACTGGAAAGGTCAAGCTTCGTAGTCGTGGCCGAGTGGTTAATGCGATGGACTTGAAATCCATTGGGGTCTCCCCGCGCAGGTTCGAATCCTGCTGACTACGTCCAGGCTGCGCGCAGGATTTAGTTTGCGACTTTCCTTGATTGTTTGCAACTCCAATGTTTCTTGGGAAAAGGGATGTGCTGGTAGGGAAAAGCGACAAAAATAAAAACGCTGACTCAAAGCTCACTGCCCTGGGGGCCCTCCATTTTCAAAGACGTATGACAGAGAGTGAGGCTCCAGCGGCTGTCCCGTGATCGTATAGTGGTTAGCACTCTGCGTTGTGGCCGCAGCAACCCCAGTTCGAATCCGGGTCACGACAGGCTTTTCAAGGTGGCATTGGCGTTGCACTCTGTGATGCCATCCGTAATCTCCAGCCTCCTTTTAGTGCAGGCTGTGCTAATGGCACGTCCTGAATGTTTACGTTTTCTAAAGTGTGGAAGACTAGGGATTCGATATGAGCAACGGGACCTTTGATGCCAGCATGCTGTGTAGGTAAGCGTTGATCGAGTCACGCTTCTAAGGCATGGAAGGAATCGTTTCGATGGTTAAGTCTCCATTTATTGCCACAACAACAGAAAGACCTTTTGCAGTTGTCATTGATCTTTTTAATGTCTCCCACATGACATGGAGTCCAAACTACTGTGTTTTACTGATGTCTACACCTACAACAACCATAAACCCAACCTCACAGTAACCTGTTGTGTTTTAGCAACATCTACACCAACCACAAGTCTAAACCCCACCACACGGTAAACTTTTCTGTACCGTAAAGGTCTGCGCCGACCACAACCCTAAACCTTGCCTACTTGCGGGGCACGGCCATGGAGCCCGGATAGCTCAGTCGGTAGAGCATCAGACTTTTAATCTGAGGGTCCAGTGTTCAAGTCCCTGTGCGGGTGTGTAAGGCTCTTCTTGTGGAGCCGCAGCTTTTCCCAGTGAGCTATCGCTTGCTGAAAGTTTCACCTGGATGCACAACACGTGTACTAGGCATGAGGACATGGAAAGCACAGGCAGTCTTGTAGTTGCGCCCGAGTGGTTAAGGTGGTGCATTAGAAATCCACTGGGGTCTTCTCGCGCTGGTTCGAGTCCTGCCGACCACGTGCGCGTCCTCTTCCTTTTTAAACTTGAACAGTCATCAAATGTTTGCAATTCCAGCGTTACTTGGGAAAAGCGTTGTGCTGGTAGGAGGAGGAAAAACAACAGCGTGTGCTCACTGAACAGAAAGGGGCATATCACAGGGAGGAACATACCACACAGGGGCCACAACGGCTGTCCGGTAACTCGCTGTGATCGTATTGTGGTAAGGACTCTGCATTGTCTCTGCACTATATAAGTACAATGCAATCCTGCATTGAATCCGGGTCAGGGCAGGATTCCTTAAGGTGACATTGGCATCACGCCCCCCTCTTGCCACCTGTTTTGTACAGCCCACTTTTTAGTGCACGCTGCATCTTTGACAGGTCACAAGCTAATTTAAGCTAATGCCCCAATGACCCCAGATAACTTTTGTAGAGTGTAGAGGAATCTGATTCATACCTTCCTATCCATCTCAGCATGAATCAACGTTTATCCTTTCCTCATCATCTTGTTTCTCATTATTTTTATATAATCATTTGATTATTTGAATGAGTATTTAACTTTGAATTGATTTTAACTAATGAATAAGTTAACACATTGCTTAATATAAGAATGTTCAGTGCGTTTGCCTGTCTCTTTTTAACTTTTTCAGGAGCCAGTGAAGTGCTGGAGGAAATTTGTGAGGTAGAAAACTCTAAACTAATAGTATGTGGGGATTTCAATGCTCATAGCTCATTGTGGGGAAGTACAAAAACAGATAGCAACGGTGGTATCATAGAGGAGATAATGGATGATAAACAATTAGTGTGTTTAAATGATGGAAGAGCCACAAGATATGATGTTACTCATGGTAGGGAATCAGCAATTGATCATACTTTTGTGACACAGCAGCTGGCAGGAACGTGTTAATGGGAAGTAAGCAGTAATACAATGGACAGTGATCATTATCCAATTTGGACAAAATTAAGAAATCAAAATGTCATTTTAGAAGATAATTGGGCTATAAGATGGAAAACGAGAAAAGCTAATTGGGAACTGTTCAGTTTTAAAGCAAGCTGTAAACTAACTGAGGCCATGCCGAACACGAGTAACAATGTTGAGGAATTAAACAATATGATTACAAGCATAATACATGAGTCAGCAGAAGTAATAGGTAAAACATCAGGGATAGGAGAAAGAACATGGTACCATGGTGGACAGATGAGTGCAGAAGTGCAGTTAAAAATAGAAACAAAATCTTCAAAGTTGTAAAGTTAAATCATACTTTTGACAATTTAATGGAATATAAAAGAGCACAGGGAAAAACCAAGAGAAACATTAAAGAAGCCAAAAGGAAATACTGGAGAGATTATTGCAGCAATATTGGGACAGAAATACACATTAAGGAGATCTGGGGAATGATTAGAAAGATGGGAGGTGTAAGAATGGAATTTTCTCTACCGATATTAAGAAATAACGGAATTGAAGCAATTACTAATGAAGACAAAGCTGATATGCTTGCAAAAAGTTTTTGTAAAGAAACATAGTTCACAGAATCTCTCACATGAGGAGCTAAATAATAGAAATAGGATAATTTAAGAAAATAAAGAAGCTTTGGCGAAATAAGATGTAGAGGAGAGCCCATTAGAAGCAAATTTCACACTGTTTAAATTAAAGAGAGCCCTGATAGGAGTTAAAAACACATCACCAGGGAAAGATGGAATAAGCTATAGACCTATAGCCTTAACATCCAACTTATGTAAACTTATGGAGAGAATGATAGCCAAAAGGTTAATGTATTATTTAGAAAGCAGGGGAATAATTACACCTTATCAGAGTGGGTTCCGCAATGGAAGAACAACAATGGATCCGGTAGTAAGTTTAGAAAATGAAATTAGAAAGGCACAAGTAAATAGAGAATCAGTATTGGCAACCTTTTTCAACATAGAGAAGGCGTATGATATGCTATGGAAAGAAGGTTTGTTAATTAAACTGAATAAAATGGGCGTAGATGGTAAAATGTTCAGTTGGATTAAAGATTCTTTAATGGGAAGAACTTTAGAAGTTAGAATAGGGAACAGGACATCAGGCACATATTCAATTGAAAATGGCACTCCACAAGGATGTGTGTGTAGCCCAGTTCTCTTTAAAGAGCCCATATTATACATGAAATAGGGTCATATTTTAGTTGTAAGGGTCTCCAACAACAGTCTAATATGCATGCAAGGTCAAAAAACACTTTCATGGTCTTATAATCTGCCACACAAACAAACACAGAGAGAGAGAGAGACAGAGACAGCACGTGTTTAGCTTCGCACTCTGTTTGCACGCATATGTGACAGGATACAGATTAATCCTCACTGCTGTATGGATATCTGTTATGTTAATGTACAAAATAAACCTGATTTAACGTCCACAAACCGGCATTGAAGTGTGTTACCACCATGCTATTATTTTAATCAACCTAAACTAACGATCCTTTGTTATCTCAACATCTTTAGTGAATCTAGTTGACTTGATAAAAAAAAATGCTGTGATAACAAATAAAGGATATAATTTTATACAGAATAGACAAAATCAGATAAAACAAAACTAGACAAAACTTAACAAAATTAACAGAAGTAGACAAATTCAGGCAAAACTTAACTAGGCAAAACTATACAAAATTGGACAAAATAAAACTACACAAAACTAGACAAAATCAGACAAAAAAGCTAGACAAACATAGACAAAATCAGACAAAAGTAGACCAAATCGGACAAGACAAAAGTAGACAAAATCAGACAAAACAAAGGAGACAAAATAGGACAACAAAACTAAACAAACGTAGACTAAATCAGACAAAACAAAGGAGACAAAATAAGACAACAAAACTAAACAAACGTAGACAAAATCAGACAAAACAAAGGAGACAAAATCAGACAAAACAAAACTAAACAAACGTAGACAAAATCAGACAAAACAAAATTAATCAAAACTAGAAAAAATCGGACAAAACTAGACAAAATTAAACAAATCTAGACATAACTTAACAAAACTAGACGAAAATAGACAAAATCAGACAAGACAAAAATAGATAAATTCAGACAAAACAAAACTAGACAAAAATAGACAAAATCAGACAAAACAAAACTAGACAAAAGTAGACAAAATCTGACAAAACAAAACTAGACAAAAGTAGACAAAATCAGACAAAACTAAACAAACCGAGACAAAACTAAACAAAAAAATAGACAAAATCAGACAAAACTAAACAAAACTAGACAAAAGTAGACAAAATCAGACAAAACAAAACTAGACAAAAGTAGACAAAATCAGACAAAACAAATGTAGACAAAACCTGACAAAAGTAGACAAAATCAGACAAAACGAAATTAGACAAAATCAGGCAAAAGTAGACAAAATGAGACAAAACAAAAAAAAGATAAAAGTAGACAAAATCAGACAAAACAAAAGTAGACTAAATCAAACAAATGTTGATAAAAACAGACAAAACAAAAATAGACAAAAGTAGACAAAATCAGTCAAGACAAAAATAGACAAAATCAGACAAAACGAAATTAGACAAACTAGACAAAAGTAGACAAAATCGGATAAAACTAGACAAAACTAAACAAGTCTAGACAAAACTAAACAAACCTAGACAAAACAAAACTAGACCAAAATAAACAAAAATCGACAAAATCAGGCAAAACTAAACAAAACAAGACAAAACTAAACAAAAGTAGACAAAATCAGACAAAACGCATCTAGACAAAATGAGACAAAACAAAAGTACACAAAATCTGACAAAACAAAACTAGACAAAAGTAGACCAAATCAGACAAAACTAGACAAAAGTAGACAAAATCAGACAAAAAGAAATTAGATAAAACTAAACAAAACTAGACAAAATCGGACAAAACTAAACAAATCTAGACATAACTAAACAAACCTAGAAAAAACAAAACTAGACAAAACTAAACAAAACTAGACAAAATCAGACAAAACTAAACAAAACGAGACAAAACTAAACAAAACTAGACAAAGGTAGATAAAATCAGACAAAACAAAACTAGACAAAAGTAGACAAAATCAGACAAAAGTAGACCAAATCGGACAAGACAAAAGTAGACAAAATCAGACAAAACAAAGGAGACAAAATAGGACAACAAAACTAAACAAACGCAGACTAAATCAGACAAAACAAAGGAGACAAAATAAGACAACAAAACTAAACAAACGTAGACAAAATCAGACAAAACAAAGGAGACAAAATCAGACAAAATAAGACTAAACAAACATAGACAAAATCTGACAAAACAAAAGTCGACAAAATCAGACAAACAAAACTAAACAAAACAAAACTAGACAAAAGTAGACAAAATCAGACAAAAGTAGACAAAACAAAATTAGACAAAACTAAACAAAACTAGACAAAATTGGAAAAAACAACACAAAACTAAACAAATCTAGACAAAACTAAACAACCCTAGACAAAACAAAACTAGACAAAACTAAACAAAACGAGACAAAACTAAACAAAACTAGACAAGGGTAGATAAAACCAGACAAAACAAAACTAGACAAAAATAGACAAAATCAGACAAAACAAAACTAGACAAACGTAGAAGAAATCAGACAAACAAAACTAGACAAAACAAAACAAGACAAAAGTAGACAAAACCAGACAAAACTAGACAAAAGTAGACCAAATCAGACAAAACGAAATTAAACAAAACTAGAAAAAAATCGGACAAAACTAGACATAACTAAACAAATCTAGACATAACTTAACAAACCTAGACAAAGCTAAACAAAAATAGACAAAATCAGACAAAACTAGACAAAAATAGATAAAATCAGACAAAACAAAACTAGACAAAAGTAGACAAAATCAGACAAAACAAAAATAGACAAAATCAGACAAAACAAAACTAGCCAAAAGTAGTCAAAATCAGACAAAACGCATCTAGATAAAATCAGACAAAACAAAAGTAGACAAAATCTGACAAAACAAAACTAGACAAAAGTAGACAAAATCAGACAAAACTAAACAAACCGAGACAAAACAAAACTAAACAAAAAAATAGACAAAATCAGACAAAACTAAACAAAACGAGACAAAACTAAACAAAACTAGACAAAATCAGACAAAACAAAACTAGACAAAAGTAGACAAAATCAGACAAAACGCATCTAGACAAAATCAGACAAAACAAAAGTAGAAAAAATCTGAAAAAACAAAACTAGACAAAATTAGACAAAATCGGACAAAACTAGACAAAACTAAACAAATGTAGACAAAACTAAACAAACCTAGACAAAACAAAACTAGACAAAACTAAACAAACCTAGACAAAACAAAACTAGACAAAACTAAACAAACCTAGACAAAACAAAACTAGACAAAACTAAACAAAACGAGACAAAATTAAACAAAAATAGACAAGGGTAGATAAAATCAGACAAAACAATACTAGACAAATATAGACAAAATCAGACAAAACGAAACTAGACAAAAGTAGACAAAATCTGACAAAACAAAACTAGACAAAAGTAGACAAAATCAGACAAAACTAAATTAGACAAAATTAAACAAAACTAAACAAAATCGGACAAAACTGAACAAATCTAGACAAAACTAAACAAACCTAGACAAAACAAAACTAAACAAAAGTAGACAAAATCAGACAAAACTAGACAAAAGAAGACAAAATCAGACAAAACGAAATTAGACAAAACTAAACAAAACTAGACAAAAGTAAACAAAATCAGACAAAATGAAATTAGACAAAACTAAACATAACTAGACAAAATCGGACAAAACTAAACAAAACTAGACAAAATCAGACAAAACGCATATAGACAAAATGAGACAAAACAAAAGTAGACAAAATCTGACAAAACAAAACTAGACAAAAGTAGACAAAATCAGACAAAGAAAACTAGACAAAAGTAGACAAAATTAGACAAAACTAGACAAAAGTAGACAAAATCAGACAAAACTAAATTAGACAAAACTAAACAAAACTAGACAAAATCGGACAAAACTGAACAAATCTAGACAAAACTAAACAAACCTAGACAAAACAAAACTAAACAAAAGTAGACAAAATCAGACAAAACTAGATTAAAGTAGACAAAATCAGACAAAACTAAACAAACCTAGACAAAACAAAATTAAACGAAAATAGACAAAATCAGACAAAACTAAACAAAACGAGACAAAACTAAACAAAAGTAGACAAAATCAGACAAAACGAAAGTAGACAAAATCAGACAAAACTAGACAAAAGTAGACAAAATCAGACAAAAAGAAATTAGACAAAACTAGACAAAATCGGACAAAACTAAACAAATCTAGACTAAACTAAACAAAAATAGACAAAATCAGACAAAACTAAACAAAATGAGACAAAACTAAACAAAACTAGACAAAATCCGACAAAACTAGACAAAAGTAGACAAAGTCAGACAAAACGAAATTAGACAAAACTAAACAAAAGTAGACAAAAACCGACAAAACTAGACAAAAGTAGACAAAATCAGACAAAACAAAATTAGACAAAACTAGACAAAAGTAGATAAAACCAGACAAAACTAGACAAAAGTAGACAAAACAAAACTAAACAAAACGAGACAAAACTAATCAAAACTAGACAAAAGTAGACAAAACTAGACAAAAATAGACAAAATCAGACAAAATGAAATTAGACAAAACTAAACAAAACTACACAAAAGTAGACAAAATCAGACAAAACTAAATTAGACAAAATTAAACAAAACTAAACAAAATCGGACAAAACTGAACAAATCTAGACAAAACTAAACAAACCTAGACATAACAAAACTAAACAAAAGTAGACAAAACCAGACAAAACTAGACAAAAGTAGACAAAACAAAACTAAACAAAACGAGACAAAACTAATCAAAACTAGACAAAAGTAGACAAAACTAGACAAAAATAGACAAAATCAGACAAAATGAAATTAGACAAAACTAAACAAAACTACACAAAAGTAGACAAAATCAGACAAAACTAAACAAACCTAGACAAAACAAAAATAGACAAAATCAGACAAAACTAAACAAGACAAAACTAATCAAAACTAGACAAAAGTGGACAAAATCAGACAAAACAAAACTAAACAAAAGTAGACAAATTCTGACAAAACAAAACTAGACAAAAGTAGACAAAATCAGACAAAACAAAACTAGACAAAAGTAGACAAAATCAGACAAACAAAACGAGACAAAACAAAACTTGACAAAATAAGACAAAACTAGACAAAAGTAGACAAAATCGGACAAAACTACCCAAAACTAAACAAATCTAGACAAAACTAAACAAACCTAGACAAAACAAACCTAGAAAAATAAAAAAAATAGACAAAATCAGACAAAACAAAACTAGAAAAAATCTGACAAAACAAAACTAAACAAAAGTAGACAAAATCAGACAAAACGAAATTAGACAAAACTAAACAAAACTAGACAAAAGTAGACAAAATCGGACAAAAATAGACAAAACTAAACAAATCTAGACAAAACTAAACAAACCTTGACAAAACAAATCTAGACAAAACTAAACAAAATGAGACAAAACTAAACAAAACTAGACAAAATCAGACAAAACAAAACTTGACAAAAGTAGACAAAATCAGAAAAAACAGAACTGGACAAAAGAAGACAAAATCAGACAAAAGTAGACAAAATCAGACAAAACAAAAGTAGACAAAATCAGACAAAACAAAAAAACTACACAAAAGTAGAAAAAGTCAGAAAAAAGTAGACAAAATCAGACAAAACAAAAGTAGACAAAATCAGACAAAAGTTGAAAAAAACAGACAAAACAAAACTAGACAAAAGTAGACAAAATCAGACAAAACAAAACTAGAGAAAAGTAGACAAAATCAGACAAAACTAGACAAAACTAGACAAGGGTAGATAAAATCAGACAAAACAAAACTAGACAAAAAAAGACAAAATCAGACAAAACAAAATAGCAAAAGTAGACAAAATCAGACAAAACGCATCTAGACAAAATATGACAAAACAAAAGTAGACAAAAATAGACAAAATCTATCAAAACAAAACTAGACAAAATCAGACAAAACGCATCTAGACAAGATCAGACAAAACAAAAGTAGACAAAATCTGACAAAACAAAACTAGACAAAAGTAGACAAAATCAGACAAAACTAGACAAAAGTAGACAAAATCAGACAAAACGAAATAAACCTAGACAAAACAAAACTAGACAAAACTAAACAAAAATAGACAAAATCAGACAAAACTAAACAAAACGAGAAAAAACTAAACAAAACAAGACAAAAGTAGACAAAATTAGCCAAATACATCTAGACAAAATCAGACAAAACAAAACTAGACAAAAAAAGATAAAATCTGACAAAACTAAATTAGACAAAAATAGACTAAATCTGACAAAACAAAGTAGACAAAATCTGACAAAGCAAAACTAGACAAAACAAAACTAGACAAAGTAGACAAAATCAGACAAAACTAAACAAACTTAGACAAAACAAAATTAAACGAAAATAGACAAAATCAGACAAAATTAAACAAAACGAGACAAAACTAAACAAAAGTAGACAAAATCAGACAAAACGAAAGTAGACAAAATCAGACAAAACTAGACAAAATCAGACAAAACTAGACAAAATCAGACAAAAAGAAATTAGACAAAACTAAACAAAATTAGACAAAATCGGACAAAACTAAACAAATCTAGACAACACTAAACAAATCTAGACTAAACTAAACAAAAATAGACAAAATCAGACAAAACTAAACAAAATGAGACAAAACTAAACAAAACTAGACAAAATCCGACAAAACTAGACAAAATCTGACAAAACGAAATTAGACAAAACTAAACAAAAGTAGACAAAATCCGACAAAACTAGACAAAAGTAGACAAAATCAGACAAAACAAAATTAGACAAAACTAGACAAAAGTAGATAAAACCAGACAAAACTAGACAAAAGTAGACAAAACAAAACTAAACAAAAATAGACAAAATCAGACAAAACTAAACAAAACGAGACAAAACTAATCAAAACTAGACAAAACAAAACTAGACAAAAGTAGACAAAATCAGACAAAATGAAATTAGACAAAACTAAACAAAACTACACAAAAGTAGACAAAATCAGACAAAACTAAACAAACCTAGACAAAACAAAACTAAACAAAAATAGACAAAATCAGACAAAACTAAACAAAACAAGACAAAACTAATCAAAACTAGACAAAAGTAGACAAAATCAGACAAAACAAAACTAAACAAAAGTAGACAAATTCTGACAAAACAAAACTAGACAAAAGTAGACAAAATCAGACAAAACAAAACTAGACAAAAGTAGACAAAATCAGACAAACAAAACGAGACAAAACAAAACTTGACAAAATAAGACAAAAATAGACAAAAGTGGACAAAATCAGACAAAATGAAATTAGACAAAACTAAACAAAACTAGACAAAAGTAGACAAAATCGGACAAAACTACCCAAAACTAAACAAATCTAGACAAACTAAACAAACCTAGACAAAACAAAACTAGAAAAATAAAAAAATAGACAAAATCAGACAAAACAAAACTAGAAAAAATCTGACAAAACAAAACTAAACAAAAGTAGACAAAATCAGACAAAACAAAAGTAGACAAAATCTGACAAAAGTAGACAAAATCAGACAAAACGAAATTAGACAAAACTAAACAAAACTAGACAAAATCGGACAAAAATAGACAAAACTAAACAAATCTAGACAAAACTAAACAAACATTGACAAAACAAATCTTGACAAAACTAAACAAAATGAGACAAAACTAAACAAAACTAGACAAAATCAGACAAAACAAAACTTGACAAAAGTAGACAAAATCAGAAAAAACAGAACTGGACAAAAAAAGACAAAATCAGACAAAAGTAGACAAAATCAGACAAAACAAAAGTAGACAAAATCAGACAAAACAAAAAAACTAGACAAAAGTAGAAAAAGTCAGAAAAAAGTAGACAAAATCAGACAAAACAAAAGTAGACTAAATCAAACAAAAGTTAAAAAAAACAGACAAAACAAAACTAGACAAAAGTAGACAAAATCAGACAAAACAAAACTAGAGTAAAGTAGACAAAATCTGACAAAACTAAACAAACCTAGACAAAACAAAACTAAAGAAAAATAGACAAAATCAGACAAAACTAAACAAAACTAGACAAGGGTAGATAAAATCAGACAAAACAAAACTAGACAAAAAAAGACAAAATCAGACAAAACAAAATAGACAAAAGTAGACAAAATCAGACAAAACGCATCTAGACAAAATATGACAAAACAAAAGTAGACAAAAATAGACAAAATCTATCAAAACAAAACTAGACAAAATCAGACAAAACGCATCTAGACAAGATCAGACAAAACAAAAGTAGACAAAACTAGACAAAACAAAACTAGACAAAAGTAGACAAAATCAGACAAAACTAGACAAAAGTAGACAAAATCAGACAAAATGAAATAAACCTAGACAAAACAAAACTAGACAAAACTAAACAAAAATAGACAAAATCAGACAAAACTGAACAAAACAAGAAAAACTAAACAAAACAAGACAAAAGTAGACAAAATTAGCCAAATACATCTAGACAAAATCAGACAAAACAAAACTAGACAAAAAAAGACAAAATCTGACAAAACTAAATTAGACAAAAATAGACAAAATCTGACAAAACAAAGTAGACAAAATCTGACAAATCAAAACTAGACAAAACAAAACTAGACAAAGTAGACAAAATCAGACAAAACTAAACAAACCTAGACAAAACAAAATTAAACGAAAATAGACAAAATCAGACAAAATTAAACAAAACGAGACAAAACTAAACAAAAGTAGACAAAATCAGACAAAACGAAAGTAGACAAAATCAGACAAAACTAGACAAAATCAGACAAAAAGAAATTAGACAAAACTAAACAAAATTAGACAAAATCGGACAAAACTAAACAAATCTAGACAACACTAAACAAATCTAGACTAAACTAAACAAAAATAGACAAAATCAGACAAAACTAAACAAAATGAGACAAAACTAAACAAAACTAGACAAAATCCGACAAAACTAGACAAAATCTGACAAAACGAAATTAGACAAAACTAAACAAAAGTAGACAAAATCCGACAAAACTAGACAAAAGTAGACAAAATCAGACAAAACAAAATTAGACAAAACTAGACAAAAGTAGATAAAACCAGACAAAACTAGACAAAAGTAGACAAAACAAAACTAGACAAAAGTAGACAAAACTAGACAAAAATAGACAAAATCAGACAAAATGAAATTAGACAAAACTAAACAAAACTACACAAAAGTAGACAAAATCAGACAAAACTAAACAAACCTAGACAAAACAAAACTAAACAAAAATAGACAAAATCAGACAAAACTAAACAAAACAAGACAAAACTAATCAAAACTAGACAAAAGTAGACAAAATCAGACAAAACAAAACTAAACAAAAGTAGACAAATTCTGACAAAACAAAACTAGACAAAAGTAGACAAAATCAGACAAAACAAATCTAGACAAAAGTAGACAAAATCAGACAAACAAAACGAGACAAAACAAAACTTGACAAAATAAGACAAAAATAGACAAAAGTGGACAAAATCAGACAAAATGAAATTAGACAAAACTAGACAAAAGTAGACAAAATCGGACAAAACTACCCAAAACTAAACAAATCTAGACAAACTAAACAAACCTAGACAAAACAAACCTAGAAAAAAAAAAAAGACAAAATCAGACAAAACAAAACTAGAAAAAATCTGACAAAACAAAACTAAACAAAAGTAGACAAAATCAGACAAAACAAAAGTAGACAAAATCTGACAAAAGTAGACAAAATCAGACAAAACGAAATTAGACAAAACTAAACAAATCTAGACAAAACTAAACAAACATTGACAAAACAAATCTTGACAAAACTAAACAAAATGAGACAAAACTAAACAAAACTAGACAAAATCAGACAAAACAAAACTTGACAAAAGTAGACAAAATCAGAAAAAACAGAACTGGACAAAAGAAGACAAAATCAGACAAAAGTAGACAAAATCAGACAAAACAAAAGTAGACAAAATCAGACAAAACAAAAAACTAGACAAAAGTAGAAAAAGTCAGAAAAAAGTAGACAAAATCAGACAAAACAAAAGTAGACTAAATCAAACAAAAGTTGAAAAAAAACAGACAAAACAAAACTAGACAAAAGTAGACAAAATCAGACAAATAAAACTAGAGAAAAGTAGACAAAATCTGACAAAACTAGACAAAACTAAACAAACCTAGACAAAACAAAACTAAAGAAAAATAGACAAAATCAGACAAAACTAAACAAAACTAGACAAGGGTAGATAAAATCAGACAAAACAAAACTAGACAAAAAAAGACAAAATCAGACAAAACAAAATAGACAAAAGTAGACAAAATCAGACAAAACGCATCTAGACAAAATAAGACAAAACAAAAGTAGACAAAAATAGACAAAATCTATCAAAACAAAACTAGACAAAATCAGACAAAACGCATCTAGACAAGATCAGACAAAACAAAAGTAGACAAAATCTGACAAAACAAAACTAGACAAAAGTAGACAAAATCAGACAAACAAAACTAGACAAAACAAAACTAGACAAAAGTAGACAAAATCAGACAAAACTAGACAAAAGTAGACAAAATCAGACAAAATGAAATAAACCTAGACAAAACAAAACTAGACAAAACTAAACAAAAATAGACAAAATCAGACAAAACTAAACAAAACAAGAAAAACTAAACAAAACAAGACAAAAGTAGACAAAATTAGCCAAATACATCTAGACAAAATCAGACAAAACAAAACTAGACAAAAAAAGATAAAATCTGACAAAACTAAATTAGACAAAAATAGACAAAATCTGACAAAACAAAGTAGACAAAATCTGACAAATCAAAACTAGACAAAACAAAACTAGACAAAGTAGACAAAATCAGACAAAACTAAACAAACCTAGACAAAACAAAATTAAACGAAAATAGACAAAATCAGACAAAATTAAACAAAACGAGACAAAACTAAACAAAAGTAGACAAAATCAGACAAAACGAAAGTAGACAAAATCAGACAAAACTAGACAAAATCAGACAAAAAGAAATTAGACAAAACTAAACAAAATTAGACAAAATCGGACAAAACTAAACAAATCTAGACAACACTAAACAAATCTAGACTAAACTAAACAAAAATAGACAAAATCAGACAAAACTAAACAAAATGAGACAAAACAAAACAAAACTAGACAAAATCCGACAAAACTAGACAAAATCTGACAAAACGAAATTAGACAAAACTAAACAAAAGTAGACAAAATCAGACAAAACAAAATTAGACAAAACTAGACAAAAGTAGATAAAACCAGACAAAACTAGAAAAAAGTAGACAAAATCAGACAAAACTAAACAAAACGAGACAAAACTAATCAAAACTAGACAAAACAAAACTAGACAAAAGTAGACAAAACTAGACAAAAATCCGACAAAACTAGACAAAATCTGACAAAATGAAATTAGACAAAACTAAACAAAACTACACAAAAGTAGACAAAATCAGACAAAACTAAACAAACCTAGACAAAACAAAACTAAACAAAAATAGACAAAATCAGACAAAACTAAACAAAACAAGACAAAACTAATCAAAACTAGACAAAAGTAGACAAAATCAGACAAAACAAAACTAAACAAAAGTAGACAAATTCTGACAAAACAAAACTAGACAAAAGTAGACAAAATCAGACAAAACAAATCTAGACAAAAGTAGACAAAATCAGACAAACAAAACGAGACAAAACAAAACTTGACAAAATAAGACAAAAATAGACAAAAGTGGACAAAATCAGACAAAATGAAATTAGACAAAACTAAACAAAACTAGACAAAAGTAGACAAAATCGGACAAAACTACCCAAAACTAAACAAATCTAGACAAACTAAACAAACCTAGACAAAACAAACCTAGAAAAAAAAAAATAGACAAAATCAGACAAAACAAAACTAGAAAAAATCTGACAAAACAAAACTAAACAAAAGTAGACAAAATCAGACAAAACAAAAGTAGACAAAATCTGACAAAAGTAGACAAAATCAGACAAAACGAAATTAGACAAAACTAAACAAATCTAGACAAACTAAACAAACCTAGACAAAACAAACCTAGAAAAAAAAAATAGACAAAATCAGACAAAACAAAACTAGAAAAAATCTGACAAAACAAAACTAAACAAAAGTAGACAAAATCAGACAAAACAAAAGTAGACAAAATCTGACAAAAGTAGACAAAATCAGACAAAACGAAATTAGACAAAACTAAACAAAACTAGACAAAATCGGACAAAAATAGACAAAACTAAACAAATCTAGACAAAACTAAACAAACATTGACAAAACAAATCTTGACAAAACTAAACAAAATGAGACAAAACTAAACAAAACTAGACAAAATCAGACAAAACAAAACTTGACAAAAGTAGACAAAATCAGACAAAACAAAAGTAGACAAAATCAGACAAAACAAAAAAACTAGACAAAAGTAGAAAAAGTCAGAAAAAAGTAGACAAAATCAGACAAAACAAAAGTAGACTAAATCAAACAAAAGTTAAAAAAAACAGACAAAACAAAACTAGACAAAAGTAGACAAAATCAGACAAAATAAAACTAGAGAAAAGTAGACAAAATCTGACAAAACTAGACAAAACTAAACAAACCTAGACAAAACAAAACTAAAGAAAAATAGACAAAATCAGACAAAACTAAACAAAACTAGACAAGGGTAGATAAAATCAGACAAAACAAAACTAGACAAAAAAAGACAAAATCAGACAAAACAAAATAGACAAAAGTAGACAAAATCAGACAAAACGCATCTAGACAAAATATGACAAAACAAAAGTAGACAAAAATAGACAAAATCTATCAAAACAAAACTAGACAAAATCAGACAAAACGCATCTAGACAAGATCAGACAAAACAAAAGTAGACAAAATCTGACAAAACAAAACTAGACAAAAGTAGACAAAATCAGACAAACAAAACTAGACAAAACAAAACTAGACAAAAGTAGACAAAATCAGACAAAACTAGACAAAAGTAGACAAAATCAGACAAAATGAAATAAACCTAGACAAAACAAAACTAGACAAAACTAAACAAAAATAGACAAAATCAGACAAAACTAAACAAAACGAGAAAAACTAAACAAAACAAGACAAAAGTAGACAAAATTAGCCAAATACATCTAGACAAAATCAGACAAAACAAAACTAGACAAAAAAAGATAAAATCTGACAAAACTAAATTAGACAAAAATAGACTAAATCTGACAAAACAAAGTAGACAAAATCTGACAAAGCAAAATTAGACAAAACAAAACTAGACAAAGTAGACAAAATCAGACAAAAGTAGACAAAATCAGACAAAACGAAATTAGACAAAACTAACAAAACTAGA
Source organism: Danio aesculapii (assembly GCF_903798145.1). Taxonomy (NCBI): domain Eukaryota; kingdom Metazoa; phylum Chordata; class Actinopteri; order Cypriniformes; family Danionidae; genus Danio; species Danio aesculapii. The sequence continues at coordinate 18,126,564 of NC_079438.1, forward strand.
CAAAATCGAACAAAACTAGACAAAAGTAGACAAAATCAGACAAAACGCATCTAGACAAAATGAGACAAAACAAAAGTAGACAAAATCTGACAAAACAAAACTAGACAAAGGTAGACCTAATCAGACAAAACAAAAGTAGACAAAATCTGACAAAATAAAAGCAGACAAAAGTAGACAAAATCAGACAAAATGCATCTAGACAAAATAAGACAAAAGCAAAGTAGACAAAATCTGACAAAACAAAACTAGACAAAAGTAGACAAAATCAGACAAACAAAACTAGACAAAAGTAGACAAAATCAGACAAAACTAGACAAAAGTAGACAAAATCAAACAAAACTAAATTAGACAAAACTAAACAAAACTAGACAAAAATTGGACAAAACTGAACAAATCTAGACAAAACTAAACAAACTTAGACAAAACAAAGCTAAACAAAAGTAGACAAAATCAGACAAAACGAAATTAGACAAAACTAAACAAATTCTGACAAAACAAAACTAGACAAAAGTAGACCTAATCAGACAAAACAAAAGTAGACAAAATCAGACAAACAAAACTAGACAAAAGTAGACAAAATCAGACAAAACTAGAAAAAAGTAGACAAAATCAGACAAAACTAAATTAGACAAAACTAAACAAAACTAGACAAAATCGGACAAAACTAAACAAATCTAGACAAAACTAAACAAACCTAGACAAAACAAAACTAAACAAAAGTAGACAAAATCAGACAAAACTAGACAAAAGTAGACAAAATCAGACAAAAAGAAATTAGACAAAACTAAACAAAACTAGACAAAATCGGACAAAACTAAACAAATCTAGACAACACTAAACAAATCTAGACAAAACTAAACAAAAATAGACAAAATCAGACAAAACTAAACAAAATGAGACAAAACTAAACAAAACTAGACAAAATCCGACAAAACTAGACAAAAGTAGACAAAATCAGACAAAACGAAATTAGACAAAACTAAACAAAAGTAGACAAAATCCGACAAAACTAGACAAAAGTAGACAAAATCAGACAAAACAAAATTAGACAAAACTAGACAAAAGTAGATAAAACCAGACAAAACTAGACAAAAGTAGACAAAACAAAACTAAACAAAAATAGACAAAATCAGACAAAACTAAACAAAACGAGACAAAACTAATCAAAACTAGACAAAACAAAACGAGACAAAAGTAGACAAAATCAGACAAAAGTAGACAAAATCAGACAAAACGAAATTAGACAAAACTAAACAAAACTAGACAAAATCGAACAAAACTAGACAAAAGTAGACAAAATCAGACAAAACGCATCTAGACAAAATGAGACAAAACAAAAGTAGACAAAATCTGACAAAACAAAACTAGACAAAGGTAGACCTAATCAGACAAAACAAAAGTAGACAAAATCTGACAAAATAAAAGCAGACAAAAGTAGACAAAATCAGACAAAATGCATCTAGACAAAATAAGACAAAAGCAAAGTAGACAAAATCTGACAAAACAAAACTAGACAAAAGTAGACAAAATCAGACAAACAAAACTAGACAAAAGTAGACAAAATCAGACAAAACTAGACAAAAGTAGACAAAATCAAACAAAACTAAATTAGACAAAACTAAACAAAACTAGACAAAATTGGACAAAACTTAACAAATCTAGACAAAACTAAACAAACTTAGACAAAACAAAGCTAAACAAAAGTAGACAAAATCAGACAAAACGAAATTAGACAAAACTAAACAAAACTAGACAAATTCTGACAAAACAAAACTAGACAAAAGTAGACCTAATCAGACAAAACAAAAGTAGACAAAATCAGACAAACAAAACTAGACAAAAGTAGACAAAATCAGACAAAACTAGAAAAAAGTAGACAAAATCAGACAAAACTAAATTAGACAAAACTAAACAAAACTAGACAAAATCGGACAAAACTGAACAAATCTAGACAAAACTAAACAAACCTAGACAAAACAAAACTAAACAAAAGTAGACAAAATCAGACAAAACTAGACAAAAGTAGACAAAATCAGACAAAAAGAAATTAGACAAAACTAAACAAAACTAGACAAAATCGGACAAAACTAAACAAATCTAGACAACACTAAACAAATCTAGACAAAACTAAACAAAAATAGACAAAATCAGACAAAACTAAACAAAATGAGACAAAACTAAACAAAACTAGACAAAATCCGACAAAACTAGACAAAAGTAGACAAAATCAGACAAAACGAAATTAGACAAAACTAAACAAAAGTAGACAAAATCCGACAAAACTAGACAAAAGTAGACAAAATCAGACAAAACAAAATTAGACAAAACTAGACAAAAGTAGATAAAACCAGACAAAACTAGACAAAAGTAGACAAAACAAAACTAAACAAAAATAGACAAAATCAGACAAAACTAAACAAAACGAGACAAAACTAATCAAAACTAGACAAAACAAAACGAGACAAAAGTAGACAAAAATAGACAAAATTAGACAAAACTAAACAAAACTACACAAAAGTAGACAAAATCAGACAAAACTAAACAAACCTAGACAAAACAAAACTAAACAAAATAGACAAAATCAGACAAAACTAAACAAAACAAGACAAAACTAATCAAAACTAGACAAAATCAGACAAAACAAAACTAGACAAAAGTAGACAAAATCAGACAAAACAAAACTAGACAAAAGTAGACAAAATCTGACAAAACAAAACTAGACAAAAGTAGACAAAATCAGACAAAACAAAACTAGACAAAAGTAGGCAAAATCAGACAAAAAGAAATTAGACAAAACTAAACAAATCTAGACAAAACTAAACAAAACTAGACAAAATCGGACAAAACTAGATAACACTAAACAAATCTAGACAAAACTAAAAAAATAGACAAAAACAGACAAAACTAAACAAAATGAGACAAAATTAGACAAAATCAGACAAAAAACTAGACAAAATCAGACAAAAAACTAGACAAAATCAGACAAAAGTAGACAAAATCAGACAAAACAAAAGTAGATAAAAGTAGACAAAATCAGACAAATCAAAAAAACTAGACAAAAGTAGACAAAGTCAGAAAAAAGTAGACAAAATCAGACAAAAAAGTAGACAAAAACAGACAAAACAAAACTAGACAAAAGTAGACAAAACAAAACTAAATAAAAATAGACAAAATCAGACAAAACGAAATTAGACAAAACTAAACAAAACTAGACAAAATCTGATGAAACTAGACAAAACTAAACAAATCTACACAAAACTAAACAAACCTAGACAAAACAAAACTAGACAAAATCAGACAAAACTAAATTAGACAAAAATAAACAAAACTAGACAAAATCGGACAAAACTGAACAAATCTAGACAAAACTAAACAAACCTAGACAAAACAAAACTAAACAAAAGTAGACAAAATCAGACAAAACTAGACAAAAGTAGACACAATCAGACAAAACGAAATTAGACAAAACTAAACAAAACTAGACAAAAGTAAACAAAATCAGACAAAACGAAATTAGACAAAACTAAACATAACTAGACAAAATCGGACAAAACTAACAAAACTAGACAAAATCAGACAAAACGCATATAGACAAAATGAGACAAAACAAAAGTAGACAAAATCTGACAAAACAAAACTAGACAAAAGTAGACAAAATCAGACAAAGAAAACTAGACAAAAGTAGACAAAATCAGACAAAACTAGACAAAAGTAGACAAAATCAGACAAAACTAAATTAGACAAAACTAGACAAAATCAGACAAAACTGAACAAATCTAGACAAAACTAAACAAACCTAGACAAAACAAAACTAAACAAAAGTAGACAAAATCAGACAAAAGTAGACAAAATCAGACAAAAACTAAACAAACCTAGACAAAACAAAATTAAACGAAAATAGACAAAATCAGACAAAACTAAACAAAACGAGTTAAGTGCCATTTGTAGCCATAACACTGTTAACCTCTGCTTTTCATATAGTTTATTTTTTTCTTTTCATTCATTCAAGGATTTTTAAAATTATTGAAATATTGTAAGAGTTTTATAAATAAATTAATTTGATTCGTGAATGACAATGAGTTCTTCAATTCAGTTCCTGGGAACACTGCTTTCAGAAAAGTAATTAAATTTAACTTTACATTTGGGCCATTTAATCTAAGAATAGTTTTCATATAGACGTTTATAGATAACAGCATTAAGTGAATTACAAGTTAAACAAAAGACTAAGCAGAGCAATATTCACCAAGGTACACGAGTGAAAGACTCACTATGGATCCTGTTACCAGAGTGTTCCACATCTGGGGGATGGATAGTATGATCAGCTATGGAATATCAACACACAAGCACAGGATTTAACATGTAATACCTGAGAGAAAGATGACAAGGTTAAAAGACTGGTAGAATTTATTCACTTTGGCCTGTCTTGGTTAAAAGCCCACTCACCATGACAAGGTGCAGGCTAGGAGTGGGAACATATAACATGGAACAAACATATAAGACGCTACAAAACCACAGGACAAGGCATGTAAGAAAAGGAGAACATTCAACCAAACAACACTGGTGAAACAATATACAATGGTAAAAAATTAGGGTGGTGATAGGAACAACCTAACATATAAGACTTTATACCAGCCCTAATAAAACAGTAGTAAGATCCCCAAAAAAACCATGAGAATAAATTCTTAATTAAGAACTTTATTTAAAGCTATTTTTATAACATAACCTAAAATACACATGACTGAATTATTACAACACTTCCATAACTCAATACCTATAATATAAAGTCAAACTAACCATGGACGTAAACTTCAAACTTAACATGAGTGAATAAGAAACTTATTTTATTGTATCATTTTTTGTAAATATGTGAATAAATGATTCTTGACTCGGACACTACATTACAGAAACTATCTATAGAAACAGGGACCAGGGAGGTTGCATATGTATTTCACATAAAAGATCAATATCACTTAGGTCCCGTTCATGCAGACTCTAAGATATATTGAAAATTCCTATATGTTACAGGGCAAAAACATCTCATTAATTAGCAATGTCTGTGTGGGGTAAGGAAAGCACCATGTATAAAGGATCACTCTGGCTTCACAGCATCCTAAGATTTGTAAGAGTTGATCCCCATCCATGCAGACTCCAACTTAAAAACATCCTGGTTATCGGTTGTTTTTTTCTTTTACTTTTTATTTACTTTTTGCCATCTAGGGATATTTAAATTTCAAACACATGAACGTCCTTACTTTAAAGGCTTCTTTATAGTAGACATTGAATGTTACTTGGGCCCCGTTCACGCAGGCTTCAAGTAAAATTTATAATGTTACTCAAAGAGAGGTAGTTACAAAATCAATCTCCACCTACAAAGTCCAAAAACTACAACAACAAAACAGTCAAATGGCCACATTCTGACACACAGAAAATAATGCTGCATGCGCACACGCACACACACACTACAATAATATACAGCTATGTCCCATTTTCAATGAATAATTCCAACTCACATAGAGAACAATACATGCATGTGTATGTTACTGGCTTTTCAGGTAAGTTTCCATGTATGTGTTGAAATAAAAAAGGTCAAACTTTTTCTTTAAATCATTGATCAGAGACTCTTCTTTCCAAATTTTCTCCACTGTGAGATCACGTTTAGTAGATGTGATAAAATCACACCAAGGCAAACCAGTTATTGCCAACTGGCCTAAAACTTGCCAGAAATATTTGTGGTTTCTTTTCGATTTAGCCTGACCATTTGTAAATATGATGTGCGTAGCTTCTGCTATGTTGTTAACATTTGGGCATTTCACTTCAGCCGACCCAATGGGTCATTTTTCAGATGGATCATAAACTTTAGCTTCAGGGCTAGTACCCAGGTATGGTGCATCAGGGTGAATGACAAATCCAGAAGGTGACACATTTACACCACAAAAGTCACTGTACATCTGTAGGACTTCTAGCTCAAGTTCAATGCCTCTTTTCATGGCGGATGTTTGCCGTACGCCTCTCAGAATCCTGACTGCAAATGCCTCAGAAGACGAATCCCCTCTTACACTGTACACTTCCCCAAATCTGCTGGAAGTTAAGCGTGGCTGTCGCAGTTCCTTCCAGAGTGGATTCTCTGATTGCTCTCTTGTGTTTTTCTCAATAACGCATGATAGTTCACTAGTAACCATCAAACTCTCAATATGACAATACTCCTCAAAACTGGGAATGTAATTCATGTGCCTGTCTAATTTATAGCCATGTAATGGAAGTTGTGGGAATAAAGGGGCTTCAGGATACTTGCAAATTTCATGTGATACTGCAGTGGGGCATTGATAAGAGTGAACCGAGCCCTTTGGGACTTGACCAAATTTTGATTCCACTAATTCCATGCTCGAGAGGCCACACAAGATTGAGCAAATACCAAGCTGTGGTCTAAGGTCTCTCAATTTATCATCAACGGAGAGCCGTGCTGGGTCAGGAAAAGGTCCTAAAAATAGACAATCAAAGAAAGTGACAATACTGCTGACTGACAGGTCTGCGTCTGTGTGAGAGTGTGGATTGTTTAGCCAAAAATGAAAATGTTATCATTATTTACCTGCCCTTGTGTGGTTTCAGACATTTCAGTTTATTTCTTCTGTTGAAAATGTAAATTCTGCCATAATTTAATCTCCCATTACTTATTTAACACCCATTTGACTCTCTTTGTTCTGCTGGATACAGAAGAAGATATTTTGAAGAGAACTGAAAACCTGTAACCATTGACTTCCATAGTAGGAGAAATAAATTCTATGGAAGACAATGGTTACATGTTTTCAACTTTCTTCAAAATATCTTCTTCTGTATCCAGCAGAACAAATAAAGTCAAATAAGTGTTAAATAAGTAAAGGGAGATTAAATTATGGCAGAACTGACATTTTTGGGTAAAACATGTCTTTAAATGTCTCTCTCCGTGTACCTCACTGTCTTTGTGTGTCTGTGTGTGTGCCTGTCTGTATATACAATCTCACCTGGGTATGCCTGATAGAGTGTAGACTTAACACAACTTCGTCCTGCTGCTTTTGGCTTCCGCAACACAACTTCATCCATGGGTTCAGGTCGAATTCCCTGAATGACATTTTTGTTATAGACAGAAGTTTTTATATTCAACCAAAAAAATCATTATTACACAAATTAAGTAAATAGTTTCTGCTAATGCCAAGACTACAATCTAAAGAAATTAAAAGTATGATTTCCGTGAAAAATAGAAACTATTTTGGTTGATGAAATATTTAAACTTGATTACAGTGACATTATAGTACAGTAAACTCATATATTTTTATTATTTTCTAAATCATATGTAGTGAAATGATTATATATATATATATATATATATATATATATATATATATATATATATATATATATATATATATATATATATATATATATATATATATATGTGCAATAAGAAATTGCTTGGTTTAGACATCTTACCTTTGTCCTTGGCCTGTGCCATGTTTGAAGAGCTACATCCATTTAAGGTAACAGGCTTACTGACTGCTTGTAGTACAACCTTGAAGTATAAAATAAGCAACAATAATAATAATTATTATTATAATAGATACATAGATAAGGATAATTTGGACAAGAAACAACACTGAACAAAAAAACAAACAAAAAACTGTAACAGCAGTGGAACAAAATGAACGTGAGCAAGAACATGAACTAACTTTAACCTGAAGATCCGGAAACATACCCTATTCGCTACAGGCTGACTGTTTTGAAGATATTTCCAACTTTTGCAGCCAAATTTAAAAATGTAGAGGTTAGTGGGAAAATGGGTATCGCTGTTTTGATTGTACCTCTAATGCATTTTGTTGAATTTAAGCTACATTGCATCTACATACCAACTAAATCTAATTAGATTAGAAGTAAACTGTTAGGTTAGGGTTAGTGTAAGTTGACATGTACTTGTTATGTTTCATATAGTCAGTTAAATGTCTGTAGAAGGAGCAGAATCAATAGATATTAAGCAGACAGTCTACTAATACTCAAATGAGAAGTAATTGGCATGTAGTTGCAATTCAACTTTTGGTCAAAAAAATGTGCAATAGGGACCATCAAAGTGTTACCGAAAAATGTAACGCTTTAATAGAATCGTATATAAACACTGAACAAAACAACGAATAGCTTTATTTTCTCAGCGAGTAGCTAAAGTATGTTACCAGACTTGAGTAAACCTTGTGAGCATTAAGCAACCTGTAATTTATGGGGCTCCTCGTTCTTTCGCATTGACCGATAGCAACTTGCCTGCACAACAACCTCGTTGTTCACTATATCTGACACTGCATTCAAAGGAAAGAGCGGGTTAGCACAGCTTATGGACAACTACTAACATAAAACTAATCCTTCTGGATGTTAAAAAGTTAATCTTGCTTACAAACGACTTGATATTAGCATATACTGCTGACTGCGCATTACTGTAATCTACATAACAAATGCTTTTTGTAAGACAATTTTTCTGCACAAATTCTGCAAATCGGTATAATCTTTTAAATGCTGTTTTATTTAGGCTATGTCAGTTTTAGACATGGTTAGTAGCAAAAATCTCTCCACTGAAATAACTAACGTTAGAAGTTAACTACCGAAATACGTGAGACATAACGTTATCAATTTACTTACCCTTGTACTTAAAAATAAACTGTTCGAAGAACAACTTGTATCCCTTGTCCAGCTTCGAACCTTTCACCTTACTGTGGTCCTTTACCAAGCGAACAACGTCGTCTTGTCCAAATTTTGGCAAAGTTGACAGTGAGGATGTCATTCGATGCCCTGAAGTTGCCATGTTTCAGCGGCTGCTAGCAAAACCGGAACAAGCGACGCATTGCTTCGAAGGGTGCTGCCGGTGTTCAATTCCGCTGTAAAAAAGATCTATTGAATTATTCTGTTGTAACCTATAGTTGCTATGGTAACAACACATACATTTCTACAACTATAGGATATATTATACTATAATACACTGCAGTTTACTGTAGTAAAAATTTGAGTAATAAATACAGAATTTATTACAGTTTATCAGATCACTATATTTATAATGTGATATAGTCTTCATTAACAAAGGGTTGTAAATACTAGAATGTATACAGAGCAAGTGTATATTTTAATGCAGAACAATTATATAATGAATGTAATTACACATATGTACTGTACACGTGTGTGTGTCTAGGACTGACACGCAATTGGGGTGGTACCACGTGTTGCAGTTGTCGCACTGCACCATCATCTCTTCGTGGTGTGAGGTCATGCAGATACAGTGAACCTCCACAAAAAGGGTTATTCTTTCAGTTCTTGCTTTTGTTTTTGGTATGTAAATACCGGAGCTGTTTTGTTCTTCAACGATCTGTAAAGCATTTGTCTCATATTGCGTTCCTGGAACTGGCACTCCTCTGGGTTTAACTCCATCACATAATGCTTTAGCGAAGACCAAAGCAAATAATACACAAGTGCTGTTTGACTGCTGCATTTCTACATCAGGGTTTCTGATAACGAACTGGGGTCCATGTGGTCGGATAAGCCAGGACAGTTTTTGTTCTGTCTGCTTGAAGATGTTTGTGTCCAGGCTATCATTGATGTAAATCTCGTTGGATCCACAGAAAAGACTGCCGTTATCCAGTGGTTGTCATTTCTGTTCATTATTTGTACAAACGGTGTGTGTGTGACATCACACCCCCTCAATGAACACTTTGTTAGCGCAAACTGGACTGAAACCCATGTATGTGAGGAAACTTCTGAGCAATATGAAAGGAAGCTGCATCCACTTCATCACTGCTGAGCCAAGTGTATGGGTGAAGAATGCTAAACAATTGTTCTTGTTTTAGCTGTATCTCTTTAGCCAATTTGTTGGCTTTAATTACTTCCTTTGGCGAATAATGTCCCCTAATTGGTCCATGGGACTTTTGTCTTTGTGCTCTTTTTTGTTTTTGCCCTTTCTATGAGATAAACATCACAAATAGGCATACATTTTTATTAAGAATTATTGCACCTCAGTTGTCATCTCTAATTCCTATTCACCTCTGAAAATTAAGTCTTCCCTTTTTATTATGGAAATGTGTGTTACTGTTTTACTGTGGTAAATGAGATTTATCAAGTTAGATTTAGATAAATCTATGTTTAGCAGTTTGTAATTTAAGGAAGTACACAATAAAGTACATTAAAATATTTTATTTTACATGCTTATTGGTCTGTTCTAACTTCATTTTTGTATCCAAATTAATTATACATATTAAGTCAATTGTTAGAACACATACTTATCTGTCTCGTATTTGCACATAAAATTAGTTGATAGTTTTAGCTTCAAAGCATCTTTGTCTTGACTTCCTGTCTCCGGGTCCTGTGCTGCCACTGATGTTATCTGCTTATGTGTAGGAGTGCTGAATGTCTTTGGGGCAGTGGACATCTACATTTTACAAAGAGAATAGAAATTAAAAATTTTTTTTATATTTGAGGAATGCTGAACTGGTTACATAATGCATCCAATAAACTGGTTAAATCAACTTGTTCCATCAAATCTCAGTCCATACTATCTCACAATCTTCTGAAATTGACATTATTACTGTGAAGCTGCTTTGACAAATTAATGAATTGAGAAGGTTAACCATTTTGATGCTTTTGCACACTGAAAATTGTTTTACCTGAAAATCATCTTTGTCTTGGCTCCCAGCTTTAATTGTCTGTGTCCGTTTCCAAATAGGACTGTTGTTTGTCTTTGAGGCTGTAGATGCCTGCATTTTACAAAAAAAAAGATATTAGAAATGACAAATATCTTTAACGAATGCTGAACTGGTTTGTATTTAAATGTGTTTCATGCTACCATTGTGTTTTTGAAATTAGATGGCTTGATGATGGAGGTCACGCAGACCCCTCCTCTATTTTGCTTGCGCTGCCTCCACTTCTTCAAGAAATGGTGTTCCTATAATATTAAATAATAATTTGTGTAAAAGTGCCTATTTTCTAATATTTGTATAATTGTTATAGAATTCCAGAGAAGTTGAAGACAATATTCCCATTATTTACATAAAATATTTATGATGGTGTGGTTTTACAATAAAAAAGTTACACACTAACATATTTTGAAGCATAACATTTAACAAGTTTACATGTTTAAATACAATATAATGTAGACTGTTTTACCTTTCTTTTTGTGATGTGTTGAGCATCACTAGATTCCCTCAGAAGTGCAGTGTGTGTGTTTTTGTTGGTCATAATAAAGTCATCAAGTCTGGTCAGTCATATTCCTTTGAAATGTATTTTCTTAAAGTCTGTAGTAACTTACAAACACAAGGGGGAGACAACCAACCATAAATATAATCTACAAAATCCCACTGACTCTTTTCCATAATTCCTTGTGTCTTGTATTCCTGTGTGCAGTGGCAGAGCTAGATTTTTTCACAATTGGTGGCCAGGAGGTTACCATGCACACACACAAAATGAAAGTGTTAGTAAACCCAATCAATTTCATTACCAACATATAATTCAACTGCTGTGGGATCCAATGAAAGGTCTAGGGTATGTTTGAACCTGATCTGCCCGTTTGTGCTTCTTTATAAATAAGTCTGATATCTCGCCCTTTCTTTTCATGTTTAATTGACCCTGTGTAAAAATATTACAATCTGGTTACATCTGATCCAGTTAGAGACACATTTATCTTAATTAAAAATATCCATTGTCATACCTGCACATTAACATCAGCAACCGATCTAAAAAACATTTTTCTGAAGTAAGTATATGAGCTGGCTATTCCATTTCAGATTAATTTAACTCACAAACAGCTAGCCTAACATTACTTCCACATATTAGCAAAACATTTAAGTATTGTAATTAAATATATAACTTGCATACATGCAGGGCTAGACTGGGAAAAAAACAGTCCTGGTATATTGGGCCAGAGCGCCCCACTACATGCAATCGAAATGCTACACATCTGTGCACGTCCTTAATATGTTTAGCCAACTCCTATTCTATAAAAGCACAGGAGCCATATTTAAAAAAATAATTTATTGTTATAATAAATTATAATTCTCAGAGTTATTCGCTGCACAGGTATGTTCCATTCAGTTTTTTTTTTAATTCTAACTTCTGAAATCTGAAATATTAGCTTTCACTTGGTAATACTGAAAATAAATATTATAAACCACAGATATTTACACAATTTTTGAAATCATCTCGTGACCCCTTGAATTATTCTGTGACCCCCCCCCCCCCCCCCCCCGCCCCCCCCCCCGAGAAATCTGCAATAAGAAAAGGAAGCTCTGAAGTTTCATTAGTTACTTATTTGGGGTCGCAGTAGTCCGCAAGTATCATCATGTTTCTTCTTGAATAAAAACAAACTTTCAAAGTTGTGGTATTCTGTTTGAATCACCCATAGTTCCAAAAATATGTGACATGCAGTCACAGATTACAACGGCTATAAAACTAAGTACCTATAGAGGCCTACAGACTATTTAAAGAAATAAATGCAGCCTCACGGCTTCCAATGTTGTTTAAAATAATCTTACCATTCTAAAACTGTTGATGTAAGTGTATCTCAAGAAAAAAGATGAATAAAAGATGAACCAATGTTTCCTGAAACGATGGACAAGCCTTTAAATAATGACAGATCTACAGTACTGTTATAAGAACTTTTGCAATGAAATACATAAATTAAACAAGTAGCTTCTGCTTAACTTACCTTAAGATCTATTATTTATCTATTCCATTATTTACATTTAAATTTAAAACCAAGCACAATAAGCATGTAGATCATGTTTATAAAATCCTGTTCAATTAAATTTTAATTAATGTGTTTAAAGAGAAATCTGGATTAATACAGATTAATACATCACTAATAGTTGCCATCAATTTACGTCATTTGCAGTGTCTTAAGCAAATGAATGAGCTGGGTATCTTTTGGCGAGCGTTTGACTGGTATCACTGCTTGGTCAAATATTCTGAACATATTCAGTTTTTTGTACTTGCAGAACCAACTGTTGAGGTTACGTTAAGTTTCTTTACACATCCCAAATTACAAAGTTGTGAGGACAGTATATTAAAATGGCACTTACCACTGAATTAGATGATAAGGTCAAAATGGTCCAGCTTCTCCAAAAAACCGTAGCCCTCTTTTGTCCTTTGACAATGTCTTTGTATTTTACCTGTGGTAGTGTTCATATGTGAATGACATTTTTCAGTTAATATGTCAACCACATGCATTTTATCTTCATTTCGCAGCTGAAATAAGGAGACAAAACACTGGTAAAACCACCGTTAAGAAACTGCGTTTGTTTGTGGTCCTTGTTGTCAGGACAACGCGCGCATTGCCGCGATTGCTCTTCTGTGGGGAACGCGGCGCGCCAAATTCACCAGTCGCATCAGAGTGCCTCGTGGTCACAAAATTCTAAGGCAAAATCGTAAAACGTTGAGCACGCATTCAAAGCGAGCCGCCTTCGATCTCCTTCGGCTTGAGAAAGAGTAGTATAAGTTACTATAGCATGTAACTGGCTTAATTTAAAAGGGTTGAAAAAAAACAGACTCACTCAAGGAGTCCGATTCGGTCTGGAGTCGATTCGAGGACTAGGTTCATTGAGAGTCGAGGAATCGACTCTCATTCTCTACAGACTGATTTAGAAATCCGAGTTGTTTTGCCATTGTACTCATGTACACAATATTAAATCTCATTACCATTTCACGTTTTTTTGAACCCAAGAAACAACATAAAAACATTATATTAAAAATGACTAAAAACTGAATTATCTTTACAAAATAAACTCTTCAAATTCTATTTAGATTACTGTTTCCAAAAAACATCCCTGAATAAAAGTACAGCACAAGTGCAGCACAGTATTGCCACAGCATTGGGATTTAGATTATATATCAGCTCATTGCACAAGTGTAGTAAAGTTGTACAGTAATATACTGCAAATTGTACTGTTGTTGAACTTATTGTAATTTTATTTGAATTTTATAATTCATTATTTTGCAGTTGCAACATTTTACTTCAGTATCCTCCTTTAAACTGTGTGATATACTGTAGTTTTGCTTCCGTTTACTGAAGTTATTTTTGTAAGGGTTTGTTTAGGCTATATTGTATTGTAAGTATGAAATGGTAAAAGTAACACACCGCTCCCTAGAGGTGCACCCGTGGTAACATATATAGCACGCTTCAAAGGGAAGCTCCACAAAAATAACTACACTCCAACAAAGACTAAATATTTTTTCTTTTGAAAGACGAGACTAGCGTGAATAGAATGATTACAACAAAGAAACTCACCTCTAAGCAAGAATCCAGGCAATCCAATCTGTAAAAACATTAGTCCACAACTTATTCATACATTGATAAACATCCACGGAATGCACTGCTATTATCCAAACTAATCCTTGCAGTATGTTCAGTGGAGTAGCGTCTCCAGTCATAACACTAAAGATTTTGGTCAACAAAATGGCCTGCCGGTCTCTTGCGTTTTTGATTGACACTCCTTTGAGCCAATAGCTGAAAGGGAAGGTGTCACCATCCAATTAGCTCTAAAAAACTTGAAGATGGTCCCGCCTCTCTCTTATGAATGGGCTCTGTGGCAAAGACTTTGTGAATGAATTGGCCAGATATGCTTGTGATTTTAATCATGTTAAGATTCTAAACGTAATGTTATTCATGGATTAAGGTGTGGTCCACTACGATATCATATTTTAAACTTTAGTTGATGTGTAATGTAGCTGTGTAACATAACAGCATCTCTGAATGTAAAATGCTCAAAGTCAACGCAAAGGGAGACTTGGGTTTTTACAGAGTTAGCTTAGCAAAGCCCTACAAATGAAAAATACTCTGGCCAGTGAGATCACAAACATACTTTTACTTACGCGCACACACACTGCGCAGCTAAGGGCGTAGCCAGAGGCACTGTAATGTTACAGCAGAGAACGCTGAAATGCCGTTATAAACACTGCTATTTCCACAGAGCTTCTGTTTCTGTATTTGAGCTTCCAAATGACACCACACAAAGACAAGAAGTGCTTACAGTTCAATATTAATTATGTTCCAGAGAATTATAAAATACATAGCAAGCATGATTTGACAAAACACAGCTTCCAGAATCTCTCCCAGTTTTGATTCAGTTAAAATCTCCTCAAAGAAGGAGTAGCTCCAACAGCAGAAGCTGTAGCCTGTGAGTTTTTATTTGTTAAATGTATCATTGTACAGTGTCTAGCCTTAACAGTATTGTAGCAAAGATGTAAACAATAGGAAATACTGTTCGGCACCGCTCCTATTATCATTATGTTTTAAATATTCTAATAGTTCTTTTTTAACATATTCTACACATGTTAAATCATTCAACATGATTAGGGTTAAATCACCAAAATGTCTTTTTGGGTTTATGTCCAGGTCAGGTACACTGTTAACTATACCCCTGCATGATCTGAGATGTCTCTTGTTCCTATTTTACAGTCTTTTATTTATGTTGATCTGACCCTAAACATAAAAAAATAATCAATTCTAGAATAAGACATGTGGGTGGAAGTATATTCTTTTTTAAGGAGGTTATATGTCTCTCCATACATCTATTAAGCCTTATTCTTTCATCATGAATCTTATTTGTCTAGTTCTTTACTAATTTACTTATTAGAAGATGAGTCCAATTTAGAATGAAGTTGTACATTCCAGTCTCCCCTACAGATCAACGTACCTGAGGCCTCCTTGGCTATAATGGTAAATATTTTTTTTGAGAAATGCTTTGTCTTTTTCAGGAGGTTTATATATATTAAAGTACCTCGATTTGGTCGATAGTTCCTTTTATTAGGTTATATCAGTTCTTCTCTATCAGTAATCTTAGAAATTAATTGAAGTTGGTTTTATTTGAGATTAATGTCATTACTCTCATTTACGACCATATTATATGAGGAAAAGAAACCTAAATCCCATTTTTCCAGAATCCATTTTCCTCTTGCCAGAAGATTATCTGTTGCTTTTCTCTTTTCATTTTAGCCACTAGGTTTGCTTCTTTTAATCGGATTTAGTAACCCATTTATATTCAAGTAATTACTCTATATTCCTGTTTTGCGTATACTATAATCAGATGTTATTGCGAAGATCACGGTGACCGGAATGTAAAACACACAAACATGAATATCTTGAACCACATAAAAACGTAACATAACGAAAAAGGTCTCCAACCTTGAAGTCTTGAAATAACTTCTAATGAGAGGGGAAAGCTTTCCTTCTCTAAAGGGCCCCTTCCTTGCTGTGCCTATTGCACAAAAAATGTTAACGAATATATTCAGCACCCATATCTGGCAATGATTATATTCTTGTATTTCTGGCTAGGTTTTCAAGTTAAATATTTCTACTTTCTAATATAGCACGGGATTTAGTTGTATAAATTAGAATTCCTTCATGTCTTCCTACCAGTATGTTACTCAATGACTTGAGTCTTGGTTGTGCTCTAATTGTCATCTTGTGTTGTTGGTCAGTTCGGTTAAATACCATTCTTCCTTCAAACGATTTAAATGCCATCATCTGTGAATTAAGTCAAGAAGTTTTACCAGTCTCTCAGAGTTCTTTGTTAGGAACTGTCAGGTTTTACTCTTCTTTCAAATGGAGCTAGCATTGTCCCTTTGAAATTCACGTAGTTTTTCCCAGATCTTCACTTGATGTTTTTCCTTGACTTTTCTTCCATGTCACTCCTTTTGCCAAGGTCTTTGTTTCACTTTCCCAGAGATTCCCTACAACAGTTTCTTCTTCGCTGTTTATCTGTCCTTTTCTTTCAGATCTCTTGATGCCTCCGTCATTGAATTGTACACGACCGGCCGTTTTCCAGAAAGATTCTACGTTTCGCTGGCGGTGGTGTTTTGGAACTTAATCCCCTTTTCTTTCAGAATTTTTCTATCGGAGCAAAAGCCCAGTCTTTTCTGTTGGATCTCAGGTGGGTAGTCTTGGTAAAAAAAATCCTTTTTTCGTTCTAGTGTATTACTTTCTTTCTCCATGCGGAGGACCAGTTCTTTGTTTTGTATTCCAGGAAGAATACCACCACTGATCTAGGGTGGTGTCAGTGGGTGGTTTTGGTCCGACGTAGTCCAATTTGTCGAGTGACAGTTCCATTTTGATAATCTTTCCACCAAGTCTTTATTATTCTAATTAGGATATTATTCCCTTTGCTTCCTTCCGGGATTCCAAAATCCGAATATTATTTCTACATGATTCCTAGATCTAAACAGTTTCTCTTGTAAATTTTCTTGAATTTGGATGGTTTGATCGAGCATTTTCATCTCAGCAATGATAACGGCATCAAGTTTTTGATTGACTTCTTGTTTAAAGTTTACTTAGTTCCATTTTCACATGTTTGAGAGAGAATCTTGGAAGGCGGTTAAAATCACATTATTATCTATCTAGAAAAGCTTTGATGTCCGTATGTATTGCTGCAATGCTAGCTGACAGCCATCAGCTATCCGTTCCGTCTCTCGATTTTTATCTGTTGATTTCTCGTTTTTTTCAGGTCTCAATGGTTGTTTTGTCCCCCTCTATGTTATTTAAATATGGTTTAGGTTATCATATATGATGTAAAAAAGGAGGATTAAAACCAGTGTGTATGGGGAGCGCTCTTTCTATGCTGCTACATTGTGTCGACGCCATACCGGAAACCATCCTATGTGTTTCTTAAGCTGCCCAAATTAGTGAAACTCTGTACACACCGATCATGTCTAGGGTTCTCTCCAGTGTGAATCCTCTCATGTGTTTTTCAGGGTTCTTAAGTGAGTAAACCTCTTACTGCACTGTGAACACTGGTTTTTCTCCAGTGTGAATCCTCTTGTGCCGTTTCAATTCTGCAGCTGTATTAAAAGTCTTCTCACATTCCAAGCACATATACTCTCTCGTGTGGATCTTTGTGTGTTTATTAAGGTGTGATGATTGGCTGAAACTCTTCCCACACTGAGTGCATGTAATGGTTTTTCTCTGGTGTGGATCTTCATGTGTCTATAAAGCGTTGATGATAAGCTGAAACTCTTCCCACACTGGTTGCATGTGAATGGTTTCTCTCCAGTGTGGATCATCATATGTTGATTAAGGTGTGATGAGTGGATGAAACTCCTCCCACACTGTGTGCATGAGAATAGTTTCTCTCCAGTGTGGATCTCATGTGCTGATTAAGGTTTGATGAGCTGTTTAAAACTCTTCCCACACTGAGTGCATGTAAATGGTTTCTCTCCAGTGTGGATACTCATGTGGAGATTAAGGGATGATGAGCGGATGAAACTCTTCCCACACTGAGTGCATGTGAATAGTTTCTCCTCCAGTGTGGATACTCATGTGTAGATTAAGGGATGATGATATCCTGAAACTCTTCCCACACTGAGTGCATGTGAATGGTTTCCCTCCAGTGTGGATACTCATGTGGTGATTAAGGGATGATGAGCGGATGAAACTCTTCCCACACTGAGTGCATGTGAATGGTTTCTCTCCAGTGTGAATCCTCATGTGGAGATTAAGGGATGATGAGCGGATGAAACTCTTCCCACACTGAGTGCATGTGAATGGTTTCTCTCCAGTGTGGATACTCATGTGTTATTAAGGTTTGATGAGTGGCTGAAACTCTTCCCACACTGAGTGCATGTGAATGGTTTCTCTCCAGTGTGGTTCCTCATGTGTAGATTAAGGGATGATGATTGGCTGAAACTCTTCCCACACTGAGTGCATGTGAATGGTTTCTCTCCAGTGTGTATCCTCATGTGAATCTTAAGTTTACTTTTGTTTGCCAAACTCTTTCCACACTGAGTGCAGGTGAAACAATTCTTGTCTCCTTTTTCAAAATACCATCAGTCTGTAAATGAGTTTTGTCCTCAATTTTGACATGAGTTCCTCCTCTTTTCTCCCCTCATTCTCTTCAATTAGGTCTGAAATAAATAAATAAACAATAGTTTTCATTAAGTCTTAAAACCTCATCACAAAGCTGAAAAGTGAAAAGACACTGGAAACATTGGATATACACACTGCGCACATATACGCACATTAAATGTAAAATAATCAGATCATATTTTGTTCGGTCCATTACGTGTACACATTAAAGCAGATTCAATTCAATTCATCTTTATTTATCTAGTGCTTTACAATGTAAATTGTGTCAAAGCTGCTTAACCTAGGCGTTATAGTAAATTGAAACTGTGTCAGTCCAGTTTTCAGAGTTTCTTACATAATGATTATAAAAGTCATTTTGGTCGTATTGATCAGACACAGATTTGAAAGCTGTAAATGTCATATTTTTATTCATATATATTCAAAATTACAACAAAATGTTTTTATAAAATTTGTAAAGCAGACAGGGAATACTTGTTCATTCTGCGCCTGACTGGTAATCGCATCAGAAAAAAAAGTTCTGGGGTAACAGCTGAACAAACAGCTGAATATTTTCCTCACAGACATGAGACATACCTGTACAGCATCTGCATAAAGTCTGGAATGTGCACCTTTACCCTTATGAGCTGTTGGGTCATTTTCATCCATTCAGGGGTAATTTTGAGGCTTAATTTGGCCAAAACTTTCTCTGTTTCAGCAAACGGACTGATATTTGGGAACATCTTATTTGACATATTCTGGGAAATGCTTTGAAATAAATAAAAAAAAAACTCAATACACTCTGGACAAATTTACTCCCTTTTCGTTATATTCATGGCTGTTTTTTCTTCATTGGCCTCTATTATAACAACCTTTTTTTTGATTGCAAAGCCATGACAGCATATAATCATGCATTTATGATTGTTGGTGTTTTCTGTGATGACAGTCAACATTGTTTAATTGGTCTCCACCCATGGGACGGCAATAAGGAAATGAGTAAGAGTATAAAGGAAGAGGAGGAGAGTTGAAGAGGGCAGATTTCGGCTCTCTGAATCACTGCACAGTGGAGTTCTACACAGCCACTCTCTGCTGTATGGGAATGAGACTGCGCGCCACATCTGACAGGACCGAAGAAGCACGTGTACTTCCGTATATTATGCATAGCCTACAGCAGCCAAACAAGGTAAATGATGTGTGGGAGCGTAATGTCCCTTGGTACAGCAGCTAAAATACAGATGCAATGGGACCCCTGTTTAGTTATTGGCGCGACCCGTGCCAGTGTTTTGAGCTGCTGTGACGCATTCTCCCCAATCTAGAGTCTCATCCAACCTGACCTCTCCCGGAGCTTTGCGAGTCTCCCGCAATTTATACCAGCCACGTGATCCTCCAAAATAAGTTAAAATACTCGGAAATCATGGCGGCGAGACCGAATAAGCAAGACAACAGATCGCGAGAGGCACAGCGAGTAAGCATTACATTTGTTCGGTTACATAAATAGAGGATTTGCACTCGCGATAACATTACTGCTCTAATTCTGAGTGATCTGCTGTTATTAGTGGAGACCAGCAAAATATTTGAATGGTCCTGCATGTATTTAGGCCCTTTTTACATATATAACACTGAAAGTTCTGTGTTTTTGACAATATTGCAAGTTCACTAAAAGCTGGCTGGAAATATTAGATAAATAAAACTTTATTTATAACATGAATATTTAAATATACATTTTTGTAATACACTCATTGCTATAGTTTAGGAGACCTCTTTCCTTTTAGTTAAGAAGTATTAGATTTATAGGTGTGCATTTTAATTCTTATGCATCAAACATACGCTCCAAACTTGTTCTTGATTGAGACATGTTGAATTCTTCTTTCATCATTTGCAATGTTTCCAAATTGCATTGTAATTTTTACATTTTTTTTTCAAACTATTTTATATCTTGTTTATATCTGTGTACATATTATTTTCTGTGGTGGATCTTTACGCTGTGGCAACCCCTGATAAATAAGGCACTTAGCCAGAGTGAAATGAATGGATGAATTATTTTCTGTAAGGCTGCTTTTGGCCATGACACATTCACACCTAAAGAGGCGTTTAAGGTAATATATGCAGCACCTTTCATTTATTCTCTTCGGTAAGGCGAGATCTTCTCTTAAGGTTCATAATTAGAGGGAAATGTGCTCAACGCATTATAAAGCTTGAAGCATTGGAATTAGTGCTCGGTATCAGCCGATCACCATGACAAGGAATCGATACTCAATATCAGCTGCAAAATCCTGATCAGAACATCCCTAGCTTTGACCCAACTTGGCTGTCAGAGCAGCAATACTGCCCCTTGCTGTACAAGACTGATCTTGTTAAGTCAGTAAATACATCCTTAGAAAAAGAAGTATACTTAAGTTTAGGTCAAGTATAAAGTATACTTTATTTAGTAAGTAATTAAGCCCAAGATACACTGCAGTGACTAAAGCTGCACACTTTGTAGATAAAAAAAAGATATTAAAAAAAGTAAATGTTTAGCTAGTACAGTTAAATAATTGTTGTTTTTTACTGCTGTCATTCAAAAGAAACAAATAACACCATGACTTCTGTGTCAGTGTCCAGTCTGAACAGCCATGCCGTGCCCCTCCCCAAACTGTAAACCTAGAGGAAACACTGAAACCGATATTCCTTTCCAGTTATCTGTGTTTTGTTTTCGTGGAGTGTCAGTGCACTTTACTGATGCATTTCTAAAAACAGTTCTCAGAGAGAGAAAGAGAGAATACCTACACTTTTATTTATCCTTATATTGCAAAAGCACACAGTTTGTTGGCATTGAGAGGTATACACTAAAACTAGACTACTTAACAGATTCTAATTGATGTATGAATCTTATCTGTACGATCAAACTGAAAGTGTAATTTAAGTTCTTTTTTAGCGTTATGAGGAGAAGACGCATCAAAACGGTATACGCAGGTCTTCTGACCCAGGGGGGTTAAACACCTATATGTATGTACGCAGTTAATGACGTTATGCAAGAGTCTAATTGTTGTTGTTCTGAGATTTTAATGTAGAGCAGTCTACAAACTTGTTGGCGAGTGTTAAAGCTGGCCTCTGCTGAGGAAACTGCAAACTATCTACAGTAAACTTTCTTTTAATGTAAATCTTGTACTCCTGCTCTCCTTCATCTGATAGACTGGTCTTTTTTGGGTTAAAATTGTTGGTCCCCCTACAAAGTGTATTTATGCACAGCACACTATAATCTGCTGTTTTACTCCACTGAACTCCTGTATAAAAGACAGAAACTTTTTTGAACAGGCCTATCTAAAGGATTAATGCAGCCAACTGATGATCAACAGTAAAAATAGCACATTTTACCTCTTCCCAACAGGGAAAACACCAACAATCTAGAATGCATAATTATTGGGTCATGGCTTTGCGGTTAAAATGTGGTTATAATGGAAGTAAATGGGTCAAAAGCAGCCAAGAACATAATGAAAGGGTATAGGGCTGCATGATTAATCGTATTATCACAATACGATATTTGTGGCTCACGATCAATAATCAAATATCGTCATGATTTTACAGTATAAACACCAAGCCATTATTTTAATGAGTGGAGTTTACGGACAAGCATGAGGTGACCGTCTAGATTGCAAGTGTTTTTTTTGAGGAATGTAATGTTAATCAGGTAGCCTTTGCTCCTGTTCAGTCGAAACTTCCTAAAGTAACACAACAAACCTCATTAACCACCTTAAAATGTCATCAGTGGGTTAAGGAGCTCAGGAGAATTCTGCTTTGCATTTTTTAATGCATTACTAAACCAGACAACACTTATTTTATAAGTCAACAAAATATTTGTGGAGATTCAGCAGGTTTTTTTTCAGACACGTTTGCCAGTCATGTAGACAGAAAGACACTATCCAATTGTTTCAATATAAAAAAAAGTCATTGTAGCCCTGTTCACGCATCAATCTGATGCAACTTTTATCATTTACAAGACAAACAATGCTATTAAAAGTTTCAGATCAATTAACTCATTTATAAAAAGACTAGCCTGTTTATGCATGAAATAATGAAATAGATTACTAATTACCTTTATTTCTGATTCGACCATGCTCTTTATTCAGTTTTAATAGGTATATACATGCTTTTTTTTAAATAAACTGATTAAAAACACATTATAAAAGGCTAAACACATAACATAAAACATTCATAAAGGTGTGATCTTATGGAAAAACACCAATTGACGGGCGCTGCTTTCGGTTTTTAAAACAATCAAGCAGATTTTTAAAAAATCTAATTTGCAGAAGAGAAATTACAAAAATTTAGCAAAAGGAAAAGAATTAAATATATTGGGACTGTTGAAAAGAACATTCTACTTTATTTATTCTTTCAACTCAATACAACAGCTGAGATTATGATGACGAATTGTAAAGCCATCTCTCCTGCATGCTTCACCAGCGCGTCCCGCTGTTTATAAATCAGGAGGCGGAGAGAATGCGCAGTTTAGTTTCATCACCTCAAGATATTGAAATAAAAACTAACACTGAACTGCTCATCAATCACGCTCAAAAAGTTACACTAAAATGCAAAACTGTTGTTAGTTGCACCCGCGGGGAAGCACAATGAAACCAAAACACAACCATTCTTTAATTCAATATTGTGGAAGTATGTAACCGAACCGCAGATGCTTTGTCATGTTGGTCGTGACACTCTGCCTTATAACTTATTAGTTTATTACAATAATTACACTTAGCCACATGTAGCCACTTTTCGAGCACATCTTGCGGTCAATCTCTAATCATACTGTTTAGATTATTATTGAAGGTGCTCTCAGCTGGCAAAGTTCCTGGCAGAGTAGCAGGTGAAAAATGTGCATGCAAAAATGTGTGAGAACTAGTAACAACTACTAGAAACAAGTTTAATCCATAAAGAAGTTCATGAAAAAAAGGAAATTGTGATCAACGTGACATACAAGTGGAAAGTACAAAGCCAGGGGGTGTCCAAACTCTGTCCTGGAGGGCCGGTGTCCTGCAAAGTTTAGTTACAACCCCAATCAGACACACCTGGGCTAGCTAATCAAGCTCTTACTAGTAGTGGTGGGCAAAGCGAGGCTTCATGAACGTTTCGAAACCCCACTCTACGGTGACATGTGGTCATTTTTAATATTGCACTGAAATAGCTTCAGCAAAGAAGAGTTGAGCAAATTGAGGTGTTAAACCCCACTTTGTAAGCTAGGATCTGCAAGCGATTTAGTAACGGTTAGGGTTCCTGACTACGTGTGGGATATTGGGTTCGAACCCAGACTGATGAAGCTATTTTGAAATGCTTTAATATCTGTATGAAATGCTTGTTCTTGTGTCGTTTTGTTTCAACATTGGTCTGACATCCGAATAAACACTTTGTGAATAAATATGTCTTGTTTTGGTCATGAAACAGGGTTGTTGCTTGATCAGACATGTTTGTGGCCAGAAGTTAACAAGAATTATTTATATTATTTAATAAATTTCCTATTGTATTTTATTAACATCTACACACAACCTAAACCCAACCATCACAGTACTGTAAAATATTCATTATTGTTTTACAGTGTTACAAAAATGATGCTAAATTGATGGCGTATCAGCAGCTGTATCCTATCTAGACTACACTATAAAACAGTAACATTATTAAAATACATAAAATCATGAATTGGAGTATTTGTACAAGTCGGGATTCGAACCCAAAAGCTCAGTAACACGACACCCACGTTCCGCTAGGCTAAATGAGACGGAAGAAATTTTGGACCCTGTTTGTCAAACGCAGATTTGCCAGGTCTTGAAGCGCTTCTAAACTGATCGATGCTTTAAATTGCTTTAGTCACGTGACCAGGTGTTTCGAAACACTTTAGTCATGACCTGGGTGTTTCAGATCATGCTTCGATGCAGTGTTTCGAAACACTTGCGCTTCGGGATCTCGATACGGTGTCGAAAAGTCAGTTCACATCAGCCATCCCTAATTACTAGGCTTTCTAGAAACATTCATGCAGGTGTGTTGAGGCAAGTTGGAGCTAAAAGCTGCACGACACCGGCCTTCCAGGACTGAGTTTGGACACCCCTGTACTAATCCAACACGATCACTGTAATAGCAGATATCTTCTACGAGAATACTGTATATCGTCAGCTCAGTTAAACTTTTTTAATTTATTGTTTTTATTTATTTTATATAGCCCAGTGCTCAAGGACGCTTTACAAACAGTAGAAAAACAAGAAAAGTAATAAACTTAAGAAGGTAAAGAAAATGGGAGACTAATAATACATAAAAGAATGAAAATGGGAAAGACATGGGAACAAGTAACAAAAGAAACTCATTCCTGTCTTTCAATGAGTGCTTATGTGCATTTAGGAGAACTAGGCAGCACACTCAGGGCTGCAAGATGGATTTCATTTAGTATTTTGATTATTAAAATATATCTGAATGAGGATCAAATGACTGAGTTGGTCTTTGAGAATGAAAACCAACCTGTTTGTTCCTGCAGATTTCTGTTTGACTGTGAATGTTTCTTCAATCTTCACATCTTCACTCTCCTCTTTAATAAACGCCATCTTTATAACAGTGTGGAGATCAGTCGCTTCAGCAGTTTTTCTCTGTGTTTGGACACTTTATCCTGTTTAAAATAAATAAAACAATGAACAAAATAACTTCTCTTCAATACTTGCTTCAACAGTTTCTTTTGATGAGAGTAAATAACAAAAAGATGAAAGAAACAAGAAATCAAAAAGAAATCATTGAGGTAAAGTTGGTTTTATATTCGCACATTTGTTCAGTGACAACTTGTGACATGGTCCTGTATTGTTTACCATGGTACTTTGAGTCTGAAATCTCATCTAAGTAGGACTTGAAAACAACATTACTATTTATTTGACTGTGAACAATGTTGTATTTTGATAAGATGATTTCCTTGTTTAGAATTAGCAAATAATTATTTAAAAAGGTTAAATAAAGGTTGTTTTAGGAGAAAGTCTGAATGTGCGAATATAAAACCAACTTTACCTCAATAAAGAAATCAGGTCTGAGCTAGAAACAATAGCCACAAATGAGCAGATTAAAACTAGTACTCCATTTCTTATATATAGTGATGTATACATAGAATGAACTGACATTATGCTACTTAATAAATTAAACCTTCATTAAAACATTTATATTACACATTTCTGTTACTTTATTCAAACAGTAGCCCTGGATTACTGTGAGTAAAATAGTACAACGTTGTATAAAGAGTAAATATTGTCAACAACAGGTACATATTTTGAGCCTAAGAGAAAACCTGAAACTTTAATCAATCGCTTTATATATGTAAAAGCTTTAAAACAAACCTTTCTCCACTTGAATCACATCGCAGGAGCAGCGCAGCCGTGTGACGTCACACGCCACGCCAAAATAAAAGTCTTTTTGTTTAGCTTTTTTGCCACTGGCAGTTATGACTTATTGATACATTTCTCCCTCGTTTTTCACTTTCCACAACAGATCTGCTATCTCTCACACAGACACAGATATTCAGTATTTAAAGTTGATCAAAACCTTTAATCTAAACATTTTAAGACAATTTTGAAAAACGTTTTTAGGGTCATTTTATTACTATAAAGTGCCTTTGAGACATCAAATTAAAAAAAAAAAAAAGTTAGAGATTTTTGACTTAACCACATAGTTGCAAAAAATAGGAAAAAACCTCAAATTGTGTCAATCCTGTCATGAACAAATTCATAGTATTAGTATATTTCATTTAGTGTGATTATAAAATGTATATTTTCAGAAAGGTCATGTGTCCCTTTACCAACCCAACTTCATGAAAAAAGTCTATTTATAATAATGAAATAAAGGACAAAACATTTATTTTCCAATACAACATGCTATCAGTGCACATACTTTTCTAAATAAAACCCAAGATCTAAAATATTTTGTCAAACTTTTAAACAATATTAACTGTCCCTTATTAGTTAATTAAGAAATCACACGAGATGTTTTGGTGAGGTTTTAAATAATTTGTTTATATTCATAAAAGTTGAACATGACTTTGGAAAACAAGATGACAGGGTGGACATTAGCATGACAGTGTGGACAAAGGCTTTATTTAGTGAACTAAATATGGAGGAACATTTGAAAAACAACAGGTACAACAACAAATATTACAAATATTAAAGGGTTCATATTAAAGGGTTGTAAAAGTTTTCAAGAATTCAACTGCAAACCACTGACCCACCATGCCGCCTCTTCTATTATCAATTAGGTTTTATCAATATGCAAATTAAGGGTAAAATAAATTATTATTGTTCTTCAAGTTAAACTAAATTTGCTAATAAATGTAAATCTTTATATTGTACACTGTATTGGAGGAGTGAAGGGAATGTTGGAGACAACTCAAGTTAAACACCTTAATAATACTGTTGTTGTTTTTCTTCAGAATAAGGTAAATAATTAGATTACAGATGTTCACATAAATGTACAAATACTTAGGGCTGTAGTTTTATTTCAAACAGTCAGTGATCTCCATTGTATGGAATTTAAAAGGATATTCTAAATATAGACTGAGACAGATATTGGCAAAAGGTTTGAATTGTCCACTTAATATTGCATCAAATGGTGTAGTGTGTGTTTATAAGTGATAAAAACATTAACTAATTAACAATATGTGGACAATGACAAGGAGGACAATTTTGGCTGATTTATTCAACACAGGATCTGAATCTGATAAAGTGTTTCCTTATTTAAGCTCTTTAAGATCTATATTTTAAATTTTAAAAACTGGGCATTGGGATGCCAATGAGTGCATCACAGGGTTTCTTAAAGGGGCGTTTACCACATCATGACAGGGTGGACAGCAATTTTAAGGACACGTGCAAATGATTAATGATATTATTAAAACAGAATAAAAGTTATTAAAATGACTTTTTTTTAATCAAATAACTTAAGTATAATAAGAATGTTTAAAAATCTTTTTAATTTGATATAATTTACCTACTTTTTAGACTCACTGAAGTTGTCTGAGCAGTGTGTGGGACATGGCAAAATCACATCTATTCAATGAAAGAATATGGCAAAAATTGACAAAAAGATATTTAAAAACACTTATAATTCTACCTGCATGTGTGTAAAGGTTTAACCAATTATATCAAAACATCAGAGTTTCATTATTGTGCATTATGTTCATATAGGATTGATTCAATATTGTGAGACATCAAAGGCACTTTATAGTGATAATGACCCAGCTAGTGAAACTAAAACGTGTAGTAGTAATGGGTACTTTTTACTTAAAGGCCCATATTTTACCCCTTTTTAAGGTTTAAGAAAAGTCTTTGTGTCTCCAGAATGTGTCTGTAAACATGTTTCAGCTCAAAATACCCATCAGATTATTTGTTATACTT
Source organism: Danio aesculapii (assembly GCF_903798145.1). Lineage (NCBI taxonomy): Eukaryota > Metazoa > Chordata > Actinopteri > Cypriniformes > Danionidae > Danio > Danio aesculapii. The sequence continues at coordinate 18,154,767 of NC_079438.1, forward strand.
TTTAGAATGTTGAGATTTTCTGCTTTAAACACTTAGTCTTAGTGGATTAAAAAAGTTTTTAAAATTGTCTTAAAATGTTTAGAGTAAATGTTTTGATCAACTCCAAATACTGAATATATGTGTGTGTGAGAAAGTGAAAAAACGAGGGAGCAATGTATCAAAAAGTCATTCAATTCAATTCAATTCAATTCACCTTTATTTGTATAGCGCTTATACAATGTAGATTGTGTCAAAGCAGCTTCACATAAAAGGTCACAGTAAATAGGAACAGTGTAGTTAAGTTTGTAGTGTTTAAGTTCAGTTCAGTTTAGCTCAGTTCAGTGTGGTTTAATAATCACTACTGAGAGTCCAAATATTGAAGAGCAAATCCAACGATGCGCAGCTCTACAGATCCTGAACCATGCAAGCCAGTGGCGACAGCGGAGAGGGAAAAAAAACTTCACTAGGCGGAAGTGAAGAAAAAAAACCTTGAGAGAAACCAGGCTCAGTTGGGCACGACCATTTTAATTTCTCCGCTGGCCAAACGTCTTGTGCAGAGCTGCAGTCTCAGTGGCGGAGGCTGGAAGCTGGCCTCAGCGAAGACTCGTCTGTCTCTGGAGCGTCATAGGAAACAGTCTCATGTTCTCCACTCTTCCATGACCATCGCAGTAGTTGTTCAGGATTCGGCCAGGTCCAGGATATGGAAACCTTGGGATCATCTCGTCGTTGGTCTTGGATCGAATCAGTGACTCTGCATAGTCTGAGGGCCTCGGGAAGAGTATCCCCAGGTGGAAATGGAGAATAAAGAAAATAATTAGCGTAGCTGATGTTCACAGTGTATATCAGCAAGATGCATAACCTGTGTGGAAGCCCCTAAGTGGTGCACTAAGTGTATGCTTTACTGAACAGATAGGTCTTTAATCTAGTTTTGAATTGGGAGAGTGTGTCTGAGCCTCGGACGTTATCAGGAAGGCTATTCCAGAGTTTAGGAGCTATAAATGAGAAGGCTCGACCTCCTTTACTCGACTTTGCTATTCTAGGTACTACCAGAAGTCCTGAGTTTTGAGATCTTAAAGAGCGAGTTGGATTGTAGCGAGACAGAAGATTGGTTAGATAAGCAGGAGCTAGATTATTTAGAGCTTTATATGTAAGAAGCAATATTTTAAATTCAATACGAAACTTAACAGGCAGCCAGTGTAAGGAGGATAAAATTGGGGTGATGTGATCAAATTTTCTAGACCTGGTTAGAACTCTGGCAGCTGCATTTGTACTAATTGAAGTTTGTTAATAGAGGATGCTGGGCAGCCAGCAAACAGAGCATTACAGTAGTCCAGCCTAGAAGTCATAAAAGCATGGACTAGCTTTTCTGCATCTGAGATGGATAGCATACTTCGTAACTTAGCTATATTTCTCAGATGAAAGAAAGCAGTTTTTGTGACATGGGAAATATGATTTTTAAAAGTTAAATTGCTGTCTAATATGACACCCAGATCTTTTATAGTAGAACTAACGCTAACTTTGTATCCCTCTAATTGTAGATCGAGTTGTGAGATCTGCTGTGTACAGGATTTAGGCCCAATAAGTAATAATTCTGTTTTGTCTGAGTTTAAGAGAAGATAATTGTTGGTCATCCAGTCTTTAACATCTTTAATACACTCAGTTAGCTTGGACAGATTAGACGTCTCGTCAGGTTTAGTTGAAATATATAATTGAGTATCATCTGCATAGCAGTGAAAGCTGATCCCATGTCTTCTAATAATGTCTCCCAGGGGTAGCATGTATATTGTAAACAGTAAAGGGCCTAAAACTGATCCTTGAGGCACCCCGTATTTTACTGGGCTGATTTGTGAAGGCTGTCCATTTATATTACAAACTGGTAACGGTCAGATAAGTATGACTTAAACCATTGTAGGGCCTGTCCTTGGACACCTGTAGACTTTAAGCGATTAATAAGGATACCATGGTCAATGGTGTCAAATGCCGCACTAAGATCGAGTAGAACTAATAGCGAGATGCACCCTTGGTCAGCAGCTAAGAGTAAATCGTATCAAAAAGTCATGACTGCAACAGTAAGTGGCAATAAAAAACTAAACAAAAATGACTTTTATTTTGGCGTGGCGTGTGACGTCATAAGGCAGCGCCGCTACTGCGCTGTGAATCAACTGGAGAAAGGTTTATTTTAAAGCTTTTACACAGATATTAACCGATTGATTAAATTTTCAGGTTTTCATCCGATGCTAAATTATGTAGCAGCTGTTGACAATATTATTTTAGTCCTTTATACAACGTAGTACTATATTACTCAGAGTAATGAGGGCTATTGTTTGAACAACAGAAATGTTTGTAATAAGTGTTTTAATGAAGGTTTAATTTATTAAATAGCATAATGTCAGTCCATTCTAAGTATACATCACTAAGAAGAGTAACGTTACTAGTTTTAATCAGCTCATTTGTGGCTATTGTTTCTTACCCTTTTACCTGATTTCTTTTTGTTAATTACTCTCATATAAAGAAACTGTTGAAGCAAATGTTGAAGAGAAGTTATTTTGTCTCTGTTAAGTGTTTTATTCATTTTAAACAGGACGTTTTTATTGTTTTGTTCATTTTAAACAGGATAAAGTGTCCAAACACAGAGAAAAACTCCTGCTGAAGCGACTGATCTCCACACTGTTATAAAGATGGCGTTTATTAAAGAGGAGAGTGAAGATGTGAAGATTGAAGAAACATTCAGAGTCAAACAGGAAGATCTGCAGGAACAAACAGGTTGATTTTAATTCTCAAAGACCAACTCAGTCATTAGATCCTCATTCAGATATATTTTAATAAGAAGAATACTAAATTAAATCCATCTTGCAGCTCTGAGTGTGCTGCCTAGTTCTCCTAAATGCACATTTAATGCACTCCTAAATGCACTCATTGAAAGACAGGAATGAGTTTCTTTCTTGTTACTTGTTCTCATGTCTTTTGTCATTATGTATTATTAGTCTCTCATTTCCCATCTCCTTAAGTTTATTGCTTTTCTTGTTTTCCTATTGTTTGTAAAGTGTCCTTGAGCACTGGCGTTATATAAAATAAATAAAAACAATAAATTAAAGAGCCCATATTATACATGAAATAGGGTCATATTTAGGTTGTAAGGGTCTCCAACAACAGTCTAATATGCATGCAAGGTCAAAAAACACTTTGATGGTCTTATAATCTGCATTTATTTTTACCTAATTATCCCAGCGACTCCCATATGAATCGTTCAGCGATTCATTTGTTCCCAAACCCCTCCTTAGCGCGAAGCTAATCTTCGCTGATTGGACCGATGACAGCCTGCTGCGATTGGTCGACACGGACAAGGCTTCAGCGCCAGACAGAGTGAAATGCCCAGCTGCTAATCAACAATATAAAAGTAGTCACAGTGCACACACGCTTCATAGTGGATTTTGGCTGCCAGTGGGTGAATGTAAACACAGACGATGGACTAGAAAATACTGACGACTAACTATTTTATTGAGCAAAAAGTCCAAGAACTGGCGAGGAGGTCACAGTCTCCTTGCTCTTGCCTGCGCGTCCATAGAGGACCGGCTGAATAGAGAGGGCGCGGCGCTCAGTTATATTAGCGAAAACCCGTGCGTTACACACACGAGGAGACACACACACACACAGAGGGCCGGCGCGTCCATAGAGGACCGGCTGAATAGAGAGGGCGCGGCGCGGCGCTCAGTTATATCCGCGAAAACCCGTGCGTTACACACACGAGGAGACACACACACACACACAGAGGGCCGGCGCGTCCATAGAGGACCGGCTGAATAGAGAGGGCGCGGCGCGGCGCTCAGTTATATCCGCGAAAACCCGTGCGTTACACACACGAGGAGACACAGACAGACACACACACACACAGGGCCGGCGCGTCCATAGAGGAGCGGCGCTGTTATATCCGCGAATACCCGTGCGTTACACACACGAGGAGACAATAATATTGAGCTGAAATATTTTGAAACTTGTCCGTTGCATGTGTGTAAACAGCTGACGATCCGTAATCAAAGCGGCACGCGTCGCGTTTTCAACGTGGCTTTACACGCGATATGAGATATAAAGAGTTAACCTGATACAGCACACGCGGTTACAAGTAACAAACACAACTAAATACATAATTTGCAAGCTAGAGTAAACGAGGCAACAGTTTTAATCGCACGTACTTACACTGGTGAAATGGGGGAAGAAACTGAGTCCATGATCCACTGATCCATGTTCAGACAGTCTTCACTGATCCTTCCTTTAACAAACTGATGAAGTCTTCTTTGAAAGCATATAGTTTTCAGAAGCACTCAGAACTGCTCAAGGCTGGGCTATATTGCTGATGTTTGATCTTTGATTAGACTGTCCATAATATCCATCTGCACAGCGTGACTTCATTCGACCAGTGTCTGTGTGTGTCTGTGTGTGTGTGTGTGACTTTTTTTCTGTTAGTGGGCGGGGCCGCAGGTTTCAAATCTCCCGGGTTTGCGCGCCCAACTACTTGTGTTTCGTAGCTGCCATCATCGCGGAAACACCTAATGACTCGTTATCAAGACGACTCGTTTGAAGCACTATGAGTCGACTCTTTTATAGATGAATCAATAGTTTTAAACACTGTACACTTACAGATTTAAGCCTTAGCTGGATATTTCACTTCACTTAGAGCTGTGTGACACACTACATGGAAGGGTATTTTCAAAAACCCATAATATGGGCTCTTTAAAAAGTTTAACTGAGCTGAGGATATTTGACCTACAGTATTCTCATAGAAGATATCTGCTATTACAGTGATAGTGTTGGCTTAGTACTTTCCATTTGCATGTCACGTTGATCACAATCCCCTTTTTTTCATCAACTTCTTCATGTATTTAAACTTGTTTCTAGTAGTTGTTCTAGTTCTCACAGATAGTATCTGAGTTAGAATAACATCATTATTATAATAAATATTTACCAGGGCTATTGTGTTTAAACAGGGTTTCAGTGAGTCATAAAATGTCGTAAAATTTTAGGCCTTAAAAAGTCTTAAAGTTTCTGAAATATTGTATTGTAGGTTTTAAATCTTTTTAAAACAAGTCTTCATTTTCCTTTGTTTATGTTTTGCTTCCCAATCTGGCCAAAACCCATACAATCACCAACAATCCATCTCAATAAAACTTTCAACTTTTTATTCTGAAAGGTCATTTTAACTCTATTTTTCATAATGGTTCAATTATTTTCCTTAAAATAACATTTGTTTAAACGTGCTCCATGTATTACTGCTGAGGACATCGACCTGGACAGATTGTTGTGCAAAGATTTAGTTTATTATAGTTTTTAAAAACTTTTAAAACATTTGTTCATTTGTTGTTATTTTTAAAGAAAGTTTATTTTGGAAAAAAAAGTGTGTGGATACAAGTAGAGCTGTCTTTTTTACACAATATTCAAGATCTTTTGCCAAGAAATATCTTAAATATTTTAATTTATTATTATTAATTTATTATTGTATTATTAAATGTATAAAATGATAATATTTATTGATGGGAATCTTTTTTATCTGGGCCATTTGAAAAATACCTTAGTCTAAAATTTCAGTCATAATTGTCTTAAAAAGGTTTTAAAAGTCTTAAATTTAACTTGGTGAAACCTGCAGAAATCTTGCTTTAAAGTATGTCAAAAGGCGTGGATGCCCCCAATTTGAAATATGTTGAATGAAATGGACACTAAAGTAATTAATTATTATAAAACATTGTACAGTATTCTAAACTATATGATGTTGCTGTGGGACGACGTGAGACAAAACGAACAAATTATAGTGGAACAATAACGTTTAGCATTGCACTGACTACAACTGGCCAACAAACTAGTTTAAAAATGACTTGTGCTGCTTAAGAAATGGATAACAGCATGCTGATCATATGCAAATATACGTGACTATATTCTTCACGTAACAGCAGGCGCCACCATTGGAATCTTTTTGCTTGAGACTTTTTTTAAAGGAATGAATTTTTAGATTGTAAAAACAGTGTTATGCTGCTTAGGCATGGGACAATAACAGTTTACAAGGTATACCGCGGGTTAAAAAAAGTCAAGGTTTTAAAACCACCAATATTTTCTACTGTACCGCCCCTGCGGTATATGTTTTTTTTTTTTTTTTTTTTTACGTTTTGTTTTAAGTTTTTCAGGACAACAGTTTCTCCAGCAGAAATGATATCCAAAGATGCTGTTTTAAATTGTAAATAAATCTGTGTTTCTGAAACAAATGAAGACAGCAGAAGTCAATGATTCATTTGAATGATTTAGCCTGACATGTTTACTGCTCCAACATACTTAAAAATAAAAGTTTTTCAAAAAAAATACAATTGTGTTCAAAGGGATTTTTTTGTTTAGTTTTTTACCCAGACATTTAATATATATATATATATATATATATATATATATATATATATATATATATATATATACATTTTAAAGCTGTAATCACAATACAGTGAAACCGTGATATTTTTATTCAAGGTTATCATACCATCAGAATCTTATACTAGCCCATGCCTAATGCTGCTCGATGTTGCAAAGTCATATTTTCTCATTTTGTTGTGTTTCTTTGTATGTATAGTCATGAACACACTTGTTTGTAGAGCAAATAGTCATTTATTAGTCCTGATCATTTCCCCAATAGGCAACTGAAGTTCTAAAACAATAGCATATGAGATCAGGGGCCTGTTTCAGTAAGGAGGTTCAACTAACTCTGATTTTAAACTTGAACTCTGAGTTGATTTACAGAGATTAAAAACAGAGTTTTGGGTTTCAGCAGGGGCGTAGCAGACATTTTAAAAGAGGGAGGGCTGTATGAGATCATACGTTCATATAATTATTAATCACCTGTTTCTAAATGGTCTGTCTCTAAAAGTGAGAGGGACGTATTAGTTTTAATAGATTTAAAAGTGCAATTGTATGTGTGTGCCTCTATTATTGATCAAGTGATATAGTTTAATATGACATTTATAATGTAAGCAGAACTAAAACAAAATTTTTAGAACGAATAATAATCCCATTAATCTAGTAACAGTACATGTTAAAGGACAGTGAATTTAAGCAAAATACTTATTAAAAAAGGACAAGCCATTCTCATACGTGACTTACATTTGATCTTTGTGTGACTGAAATGTAGGCAATAGCTGTGTTTCCATCCAAAAATATTAAATAAATTTATGTGCAAAACTGAAATATCACATAAAAGAAGTGCAAATAAATCAGCGTTTCCATCCAACGAATCAAAGCGAACAAAATCATCACTTCCTGATTAACTGGTGCCAAATATCAACAGTAAAAACAGAATTTACTGCGGTAGAAGAAGCTGCGTCAATTTTTTCTTTATTTAATAAATGTACTCGCGCCTCAGAAGACAATGTTGACACACAATGAACACGTGGGGGCGTTTGAGGCCATGAGACATGGAGAACAGACTCTCTTGACACTCTGGAGGTCATTAATAATATACATTAATACTAAAACGGTTAAGGTGTTTTAGAAAGATCAAAACAACATTTCCGATGTTCTGCAGTGCGCTCAGCCTGCTGGATTGTCTATTCACATTTTAATCCTCATATGATCTCTTATAACAAACCTTTTTTAAATCACATACTGTAATTTGTTCAGTAAAAGTGTTTCCATTGTAGTTTAGGCACATCGATTCTATCAAATAAAAGTTTATCCTGCTCACTTTTGTGCAGTTTTTATGCGTATTTTTTAAAAGTTACAGTATGCATCATGATGTTTCCATCAATCGTTTTGTATGCGCATATCCAAAATGAGCGTTAAAATAGGTGGGTGGAAAGGTAAGGCTAAGGCGAGAAATACTGCTTTGTCTTTAAAAAAAAGGGGAGGAGACCGACAGAAACTCAGAAACGTTTAGAGAATAAAACCTGCTCCTGACCAGGTTAGGTTCACAGAGTAAATTACCACGGTAACTGACACTAAGTTAAAGTTACTTCTCCTTCAGAAACAGGCTTGACCTACCCTGATTTTTCCAGTTTTACAAACCTGCCATTTTGAAATAGAAAACCCAGAGTTTCTCTCATTTCAGGGTTAAAATACTCTTAGTTTTCAATTAACCTCCTTTCTGAAACGGGCTCCTGGTCACTGCTATGACATGATTGACAATTGTCGCTGTTTGTCATTGTACTCTAGTTATCCAGAGAGCTAATGCTGAGTATTCTTTTCACACTTCAAATTGTTGACCCTTGGTCATTCTAACCCTGGATAAACAGAATCCTGGTTTATCTGTAATCATGTTCCACACTGCTCATGCTTTACCTGGGGTTAAAAAATAATCCTGGGTGTTCATTAACAGATGTTTTACATTGGTAAACCCGAGGTTAACATTATTATTTGTATATTTATGTTGTCACTGTCCCTGATTGGACAAACAGCAGGTCACCTTTTTAAATGGCATTTCTGCATCTTGTCGGGTATATAATTGTCATCACGTAGGTCTCTAGCTAAGCCTTAGGACGTGCACAAAGGCAAGAAAACAAATACAAAAGTACAAATGAATGAAAACAAGTAGCAAAGTATGTCATCTTGCCATCTCCTCATCACTCCAGTTTACAGCAAACAGGGCATTAAGCATTAGCACAAGTTCATTCATTCATTTTCTTTCAGCTTAGTCCCTTTATTTATCAGGGGTCACCACAGCGGAATAAACCACCAACTTATTCAGCATATGTTTTAAACAGCACATGCCCTTCCAGCTGCAACCCAGTACTGGGAACATTTGCATAAGTTATATACAATAATGCAAACTCATTAATATAAGCTGAATTATGCGCACTTGCTGTGAATATGCAGGATTTCAGTGAATATGGGATGAGGGGCAGTGACATGACCCCTGCGGGGGTCGGCGCCCGGGGAACAGGGCAAGCTGGCCGACTTTGACAGGAGTCTGGGAAAAGGGGGATTTGGACGGTGAAGACTCCTGTTAGAGGGTGACGGGATGAGTTAGGTGCTCGAGGAACACTCCGTGAGGAGATGGAGCGGGGAGTGTCAGCTCTATATATAAAAATATATTTATGTACTTGCGTAAATAGATATATAAATATATAATAATAAGGTTGCTAAGGCCTGGGAGGGGCAGTGAGAAGACTCCTGCGGGAGTCGAAGCTCGGGGTAACACTCCTGCGGGAGTCAGAGCCTTGGGGGGGCAGGGTCTGGCAGGAGTCGGTAAATGGGAGGGGGCTGCAGACTCCTGCAGAAACAGCCGGGGGTGACGGGGGGCTTGCATGCACCTCCGATTAACTACGTGACTGGGGGAGAAAGTTGAGTGTTACTCAGTCTAGAAGTAAGGGAAAGGAGGAGGGAAGGTGGCTGGGTCATGCCCTCGCCCTTGAGTAGATGTGGGTTGATGGCTGGCGAGAGTCATCTGGGCTTCTTTGAGGTGCTCTAAAATCGGAATAGTGTTACTGGGTGATTGTGTCAACTATAAATAGGGAGGGGGGAGGAGGTAGAGTGAAGGCAGAGGGAGAATAGGGCTCTGTGGAGCGTCTCTGTTGTTGCAGAGGTAGTCAGCATTGGAGCATTATGAGTGCTAAATATAGTCAGTAACGATATGTAGAGATGAAGTAAAAGAGGGGCTCAGCTAGAATGCCAGTGCAGTGTTGCTATGGATGAATGTAACTTGAAGCATCTCTGCAGTTGCAGAGGTGCAGTGGTAGTCAGTATTGTATAGTTATGCATGTCCCTGTAAGAATGAAAAATACTGTCATTAGTGATATGTAGAGGTGAAGTGAGAGTCAGTAGTGATATGTAGAGATGAAGTAAAAGAGGGGCTCAGCTAGAGTGCCAGTGCCATGGTGCTATTGGTGAATGTAACTTGGCGGAGTGTCTCTGCAGTTGCAGAGATGCAGTGGTAGTCAGTATTGGATGGTTATGCATGTTCCCGTAATAATGAAAAATATGGTCGTTAGTAATATGTAGAGGTGAAGTGAGAGTCAGTAGTGATATGTAGAGATGAAGTAAAAGAGGGGCTCAGCTAGAGTGCCAGTGCCATGGTGCTATTGGTGAATGTAACTTGGCGGAGTGTCTCTGCAGTTGCAGAGATGCAGTGGTAGTCAGTATTGGATGGTTATGCATGTTCCCGTAATAATGAAAAATACTGTCGTTAGTGATATGTAGAGGTGAGTGAATAAGGGGTTGGCTAGAACGTCTTTGCGAAGAGTGTGAATACATTTGGAATGGATGTAGAGTGTGATGGGTTGAATAAAGGCAGTTTCTGGAGCCGGTGGCCATGACCTCTAAAATGAGAAAACAAGAAAGAATTAGAAATTAAATGGTCACAACATGGTACATGTACTGCAGACATAATTAAATGTTTTAGCTGATATTCATGCGAGGTGTCTTCATAAGTGCGTGGGCAACGCCTTTGCGCCTTTGTTAATACATGTTACAATAGCTTTGATGTCACAATATGCAAGGGTTGTAGAAGTGGACATTCGTCCCCCTGCAAAGTGGCAGATGGATGGAGAGCTGAGGATATGGGGCGTGTCTTGGCTGGCGGTCCTGGAAGTACCTCTGGAAGAGCAGGTGAGATGACAGTAGAGTGGAGTGGAGTTTAAACCCCTTAGTGATATAAAAGTTTGTTTAAAAGCAAAATGTATCTACCACAGAGTCAGTGAATGAAACGTTACTCCACTGCCAGAAATGTCCTCCTTGTTCGTAGCAGTCAGGCAGGAAGTTGTTTCTTTGCTGTTTCACATCCCACTGACTTGCCATTATAAACTTGACTATGGCACTCATGTGTATTGATATACGAGTAGCTATTGTTATGTTGCAAAAGAGCTTCAATGCTTTATGTGTTGAATGTTTTTCACTGGCTGGGTAATACTCTTTTCATTGGTTCCATGGCTATCAGATTAGATGTGGCAGAGGGGTTATTTTATTTATATATTTATTTATTTATTTTTATTATTATAATTTTTTTAATAAAATGTAATTATCAACTGCCAACATCAAACCCTTAACTTGAAAAACGATGTCACCACTTAGTAGGAACTGTGTGAATGTACTGTTTATCATGGGCTTTTACTAAGTCCAAGATAAATATCATCACGTTTGCAATCTTAACATGATTGAAAAATCTCGAGCAAATCTGGCCCGATTCATTCACAAAGTCTTAGCACTCAGTCCATTCATGAAACTGTCAAGAGATAAGGCGGGGCCATTTAAAGTTTGGAAAGCTTATTGGATGGTGACACTTCTCCTTTCAGCTATTGGCTCCTTGGAGTATCAGTCAGAGTGCAAAAGGTTGGCGGCCATTTTGTCAACCAAAATCGCTATAGTGTTTATGCCTGAAAGACTATTCTGCTGCATGCGCTCCAGCAGCTGGTTTGACTGAAAACAGTGCTGCATCCTTCCATGGACGTTTATCAACATATGAATATGTTGTGGACTAATGTTTGTGGAATAGATTGCTTGGTCAGTTGCAATCGAACTACTTCAACAGTCAGAAATTTATGGATCTGTGGACAGGCGGGAGGTTAAGAGGTGAGTTCTTTATTGAAATCATTTGATTCACGCTGGTCTCGTCTTTCGAAACTTTTATAAAATGTTTAGTCTTTGTTAGAGTGTAGTTATGTAGCGAGGCTTCCGTTTAAAGCATGTACGTTACCGAAAGTGGACCTCTAGGATATCAGTGAGAGTCCGGCTTTATAGAAATGGCTTGGATCGCCGGCGTCTTGAGTTTAGTCAAAGTTGTGGCTTGCATTGTGTGGGGCAGTAGGAGTAGAAGTTGGAAGAGCTGGTGGGCCGGCGTCTTGCTTTAATTCAGGCTTGATAGCTGGCGAGGCGGCAGCTAAAGTTTTAGGGAGAGCGGGGTTCTGGCTGAAGTTGTTGTTTGTTTGTTTGTTTGTTTGTTTGTCTGCTTAAATGTATACACGTTAATGGACCAAACAAAATATGATCTGATTTATTTTAATGTGCATCAAAATTACAGTGTGTGTAGCCAATGTTTCCAGTGTCTTTTAAATTTTCAGCTTTAGATGAGAGTTTTTTAGACTTAATGAAAACAAATGTTTTATTTATGTATTTCAGACCTAATTGAAGAGAATGAGGGGAGTAAAGAGGAGGAACATCATGTCAAAATTGAGGGAAAAACTCATTTACAGACTGATGGCATTTTGAAAAGGAGAGACAAGAATCGTTGCACCTGCATTCAGTGTGGAAAGAGTTTTGGAAGAAAAGACAATCTTAAGACTCACATGAGGATCCACACTGGAGAGAGACCATTCACATGCACTCAGTGTGGGAAGAGTTTCTACCAATCATCAAACCTTAATAATCACATGAAGATCCACACTGGAGAGAAACCATTTACATGCACACAGTGTGGAAAGAGTTTCATCCATTCATCACACCTTAATCTACACATGATGATTCACACCGGAGAGAAACCTTTCACGTGCACTCAGTGTGGGAAGAGTTTTAAATGCTCATCACACATTAATAAACACATGAGGATCCACACTGGAGTAAAACCATTCACTTGCACTCTGTGTGGGAAGAGTTTTAACAGCTCATCACACCTTAATCAACACATAAGGATCCACACTGGAGAGAAACCATTTACATGCACTCAGTGTATGAAGAGTTTCAGCCAATTATCACATCTTAGTCACCACATGAGGATCCATACTGGAGAGAAACCATTCACATGCACTCAGTGTGGGAATGGTTTCAGTCGATCATCACACTTTAATAAACACATGATGATCCACACCGGAGAGAAACCATTCACATGTACTCAGTGTGGGAAGAGTTTCAGCCGATCATCACACCTTAATAAACACATGATGATTCACACTGGAGAGAAACCTTTCACGTGCACTCAGTGTGGGAAGAGATTTAAATGCTCATCACACATTAATAAACACATGAGGATCCACACTGGAGTAAAACCATTCACTTGCACTCAGTGTGGGAAGAGTTTCAGCCAATTATCACACCTTAATCACCACATGAGGATCCATACTGGAGAGAAACCATTCACATGCACGCAGTGTGGGAATGGTTTCAGCCGATCATCACACCTTAATAAACACATGATGATCCACACTGGAGAGAAACCATGCACATGAACTCAGTGAGAAGAGTTTCAGCCAATCATCACATCTTAATGAACACATGAAGATCCACACTGGTGTGAAAGAGTATATGTGCTTTGAGTGTGAGAAGACTTTTATTAGAGCTTCAAAATTGAGACTGCCCCAGACGATTCACAATGTTATAAGAGGTTTAATCAGTTAACACATTTGAAAACACAAAAGAGGATGCACACTGGAGAGAAACTGTACAGATCTGATCTTTGTCTACAGAGTTTCGTTTCATTCGGCGCAGCTTAAGAAACACATGGACAAAAAGTTGCACACATGACATGAATGCAGCAAAACATTTTCTCATGTGCAGAGGATGTTGCGCTCCTTGCGTTGTGGTGAATGGAGCCCATGGAACGAATGGTTCCATTATTAACGTGAAACAACGAAACGCAAACCTCTCCTGTATTCTGACATTCCAATACTTCAGAGCTCAACTTTATCTGAAACAGTCAAGTGTAAGAGAAGAGCATGATGTGACCAGAAGAGGACGCGCAAGACTCAGGAACGGAGAAGAAGGGAGATGATACCTCTCTCTGACCCTTCTCTGTTCTTACCTTCTCCTGACCTCCTATTCTTTGAGTGCATACAGCTTGCGCAGCTGATCCTGAAGACCTGAGACTCTGCTCGCGAAGCCGGGAGGTCTCATAGTCATCGTAAATTAGGGATGCTTCTTATTGAAAATACCTTGTGGAATGCTTAATGCCTTAAAAGTATCTAAACAATGTGTATGAGAGTGTTTGTATGTTGGTTTATGTTCTAAGATGTGCCTATGGGACAGCTATAAATTTGTTCACATAAGACATGACCTGTAAGTTTTGCTGAATAGTAGAATTCTTGACTGGGTGGTCAGACCACATCATTAGTTTGTCCTTAGTGATTTATAATTAGTGTTTTGATATATTAGGTAAAACCCAGATGGTGTACGGGTAATTATATGCAGTATGTCAAGTCCTCAATGATATATGAGGTGTAGTTATGTGCATGACCTGATTTTGGAAGTATAAAAGCTGAACCAAACTGACCAGCTTTGCGCTTCCCGACTTCTGTATATTGAGGTTGGTTGCCTTTTATCCTCAACGGAGGATAAAGTAAGGATTTTGTTTCTGTCGTTTGTCTTTTGTTTATTCTACTTTTACACTGGATTTTATTTTATTAATAAAAGTGTTTTTTATTAGTTTTCTTCAACTGGAGTGGACATTGAGTTCATTTGCCAGAACCCATCAGAGTTACCCTGTGTGGTAAAGTATGAACCTAATTTATTCTTTTGTAAAATACATTATAAAGACGATCCTTTAACTAAACCCTAGCTAAGAAATATAGCGAAGGGAGGATTCTGGTTTATCTTTGTTTAATTAGGGTGATTAAAGAAAGGCGATCCAGCACACAACTATTGTGAAAGGCAACAGCCAAAAAGTAAAAGACAAAGAAGGGCCCCCCCTTTGGGGAATCGAACCCTGGTCTTCCGTGTGACAGGCGAAGATACTGTCCACTGTACTAACGAGGATCTGCAGAGTAGGAGAACCTGTTCTCCCCCCACACAGATCAGCAATGTAATCCAGTCCTAACAGCATTGTCTGCAGTGCTGGCACTAAAGACTTTGGCTGACAGCAAGAGGAGGGTAGAAAACTGGGCTTGGACAGTTTTTCTTCATTATTAATCCTTGCTTCTTCATCAGTCTTCGACTGGTCATCAGCAGTAACTTGAACAGTGCATCACACAGGAGAACGTTATTAGCATGTTTTGCAGCAAACAAAGCACGCCATTCATTCTTACATTTACATTTAGTCATTTAGCAGACGCTTTTATCCAAAGCGACTTACAAATGAGGACAAGGAAGCAATTCACACAACTATAAGAGCAGCAGTAAACAAGTGCTACAGACAAGTTTCAGGTGTGTAAAGTCTAAGAAGCAAAGCATCAGTAAAAAAATTTATTTTATTTTTTTTTGGAGAGAGAGAGAGAGAGAGAGAGAGAGAGAGGGCACAGTTAGTGGTATAGCCAGAGAGGCAGTTGCAGATTAGGAAGGAAAGTGGAGACTAAATAGTTGCGTTTTTAGTTGTTTCTTGAAGACAGCAAGTGACTCTGCTGTTCTGATGTAGTTAGGGAGTTCATTCCACCAACTGGGCAGATTGAATGTGAGAGTTCGGGAAAGTGATTTCTTCCCTCTTTGGGATGGAACAACGAGGCGACGTTCATTCACAGAACGCAAGTTTCTGGAGGGCACATATATCTGCAGAAGTGAGAGCAGATATGAAGGAGCCAAGCTAGAGGTCACTTTGTAAGCAAACATCAGAGCTTTGAATTTGATGCGGGCAGCAACTGGCAGCCAGTGCAAACGGGTGAGTAGCGGAGTGACATGTGCTCTTTTGGGTTCATCAAAGACCACTCGTGCTGCTGCGTTCTGAAGCAGCTGAAGAGGTTTGATAGAACTAGCTGTTAGCCCGGCTAGCAGAGAGTTGCAATAGTCCAGTTTGGAGAGAACAAGAGCTTGAACAATGAGTTGAGCTGTATGTTCAGATAGGAAGGGTCGGACCTTTCTGATGTTGTAGAGTGCGAATCTGCAAGATCGAGCAGTTCTAGAAATGTGGTCAGAGAAGTTCAGTTGGTCATCAATTGTTACTCCAAGGCTTTTTACCATTTTGGATGCAGTGATGGTTGCTCCGTCCATCTGGATTGAAAAGTTATGGTGAAGAGTCGGGTTGGCAGAAACTTCAAGCATTTCCGTTTTCGTGAGGTGAAGCTGGAGATGATGATCTTTGATCCAGTGTGAAATGTCTGACAGGCAGGCTGAAATGCGAGCTGGAACAGAGGGATCGTCAGGGTGAAAAGAGAGGTATAGCTGGGTGCCATCAGCATAGCAGTGGTAGGAAAAACCATGTTTCTGGATGACTGTTCCTAAAGATGCCGTGTAGATAGAGAAGAGAAGTGGCCCAAGAACAGAGCCCTGAGGTACCCCAGTGTTTAGATGCTGTAGGTTGGACACTTCTCCCCTCCACGACACCCTGAATGACCTGTCCGAGAGGTAGGAACTGAACCATTGAATAACAGTGCCTGCGACGCCCAGTGACTCAAGCGTAGATAGCAGGATCTGGTGGTTTACAGTGTCAAAAGCAGCTGATAAATTCAGCAAGATGACGACAGATGATTTAGAGTCTGCTTTAGCCAATCTGAGATCCTCCACGACCGAGAGCAGGGCAGTCTCAGTTGAGTGGCCTTTCTTAAAGCCAGATTGCTTGTTGTCCATGAGGTTGTTTTGAGTAAGAAAGTCTAGGACTTGATTGAACACTACTTTCTCCAAAATCTTGGCCATGAATGAAAGCAGGGATACCGGTCGGTAGTTTTCAAGTAGCGTTTGATCCAGGTTGGGTTTCTTTAGCAGTGGGGTTACCCTAGCCTGCTTAAATGAAGTAGGGAATAGACCAGAGTCAAGAGATGTGTTAATTATGTGAGTCAGTGTTGGTATGACTGCAGGAGAAATGGCTTGCAAGATATGAGAGGGAATGGGATCAAGCGGACAGGTGGTTGCATGGCTTGATAGCACGAGATTGGACACCTCAGACTCAGAGAGCTGGGAAAAAGAGGTGAGTGTGTGTGGTGTTGGTGGTGTATCTTGCGTGTTTGTTGTAGGTGCAGCAAATTGAGCACTGATTTTTGCAGTTTTGGTGCAAAAGAATGTAGCAAAGTCATCAGTAGTGAGTGTGGAGGATGCTGGTAAAGGAGGAGGATAGAGGAGGGAGGAAAATGTTTTAAAAAGTAAGCGAGGATTGGTGGCACTGTTGACTTTCTGACGGAAGTATGTCTGCTTTGCAGAAGTAACCTCAGTCGAGAAAGAAGAGAGAAGAGTTTGGTATGTTATGAGCTGTTCAGGATTTTTAGTTTTTCGCCAACTTCTCTCAGCAGCCCGAAGTTTTGAGCGATGCTCACGGAGAACATCAGAGAGCCAGGGTGCAGGAGGACTGGCCCGGGTTGGTCTGGATGTAATAGGGCATAGTCTGTCTAGGCATGATGTTAGCGTGGAGCAGAGTGTATCAGTGGCACTGTTCGTATCAAGTGCAGAGAGTTTGCAAGATGGAGGAAAAGAGTTAGAAACAATGGTAGATAGTCTAGTGGGTGAGAGAGAGCGTAGGTTTCTGCGAAAGGCAACTAGAGTTGGAGTGTGTGGCGGCTCAGGAGTAAGGTGGATGTTGAGAGAGAGAAGGAAATGATCCGATGTTTGTAGTGGAGTTACTAGTGTTTGATCAGCGAGGCAATGTCGAGTGTAAATAAGGTCTAGTTGATTACCTGATTTGTGAGTAGCAGAAGTAGGTGCTCTTTTGAGGTCGAAAGATGCAAGCAGAGTCTGGAAGTCAGCACCTTGAGGTCTTTCAATGTGGATGTTGAAGTCACCTAGCACCAACAAGGGAGTGTCATAATCATAAAAAGATGAGAGAAGAACATCCAGTTCATCTAAGAAGTGACCTAATGTACCCGGTGGGCGGTAGATGACAACCACATTTATGCGGAAGGGGTGGATAATGGTGACTGCATGGAATTCAAAAGAGCTGATTTTTGGCAGGGACTGTCTCTGAGTGAATTTCCATTCTTTGGAAATCAGTAGTCCAGTCCCACCCCCTCTCCCTGTCTGACAAGGAGTGTGGGAAAGAGAGAAATTAGTAGAAAGAGCTGCATGTGTAGCAGTGTCCTCCGGTCTCAACCAGGCTTCAGTTAGAGCCATGAGACTAAAGTCAGAATGAGTGGCTATGGAGGTAATAAAATCTGCTTTGTTAACAGCAGATTGACAATTCCAGAGGCCCACAGAGAGAGAGAGAGAGTTGTGAAATAGAGGATACATGAATTGATCGAAGGTTGTGAGGGTTGCGCCTGCAGCGTACCTCCCGTGCTCTGCGAGTATTAGTAACAACAGGAATTAGTAAACATAATACAGTGCAAGGAAAAGAGTCGATGGTCTTTACTCTCGTTGGTCTTCACACGAGGCTGCCGCGACCGCTGCCGCGGTGAGACTAGTCGCTTATATACACCCCCGAGCGCTTTGCTGATTGAGTTCAGCTGGACACGCCTCCGAGAGTAAAAACACCCGAGATTGCAGCGGCGGGGGCGCGAAAAACCTCCGGTTCGGCACACAAGCTCTTACAGTAAACAAAGGAAACAGTGGCTAAAGCTTGCTAGTACTAAACACAGATAGCTGAAAACAATTTTAAATGTCAACAACCAATACACAACCAGCTGAAACAAGTCTAAGTGTTCTCGAACCAAACACAGCAACTGAAAACAGGTCTAAATGTACTTACTTGGTGTTGCTCTCGATGCTAAAGTGCTTCTCCTGCTAGCTAAACCTAATGTGTTCAAATATATAGTGTTTACCTGGCGTTTGGACACGCCTCCAAGTTAAAAAACACCCGAGATTGCAGCGGCGGGGGCGCGAAAAACCTCCGGTTCGGCACACAAGCTCTTACAGTAAACAAAGGAAACAGTGGCTAAAGCTTGCTAGTACTAAACACAGATAGCTGAAAACAATTTTAAATGTCAACAACCAATACACAACCAGCTGAAACAAGTCTAAGTGTTCTCGAACCAAACACAGCAACTGAAAACAGGTCTAAATGTACTTACTTGGTGTTGCTCTCGATGCTAAAGTGCTTCTCCTGCTAGCTAAACCTAATGTGTTCAAATATATAGTGTTTACCTGGCGTTTGGACACGCCTCCAAGTTAAAAAACACCCGAGATTGCAGCGGCGGGGGCGCGAAAAACCTCCGGTTCGGCACACAAGCTCTTACAGTAAACAAAGGAAACAGTGGCTAAAGCTTGCTAGTACTAAACACAGATAGCTGAAAACAATTTTAAATGTCAACAACCAATACACAACCAGCTAAAAACAAGTCTAAGTGTTCTCTAACCAAACACAGCAACTGAAAACAGGTCTAAATGTACTTACTCGGTTCTTACACATTGCCCAGCTTTTACTCCACAAAATGTCAGCTTGCCCTTTCATGAGCTGCATCCAGTCAACCCTTGCAATGACATTCAAACCGGGGGAGCTCATTACAGTGAATACTGGGTGACAGAACATGGGAACTCCACCACTGCAGAGTGAAATTATCGACCTCAGTTTTTTGTTTTTTTTGATGAGGTTGTACCTTCGAACGCTTTACACAACCTCACCGTCAGAAAGAGATGGGATCCATACTCGACATTTTTTTTCGCCTACACAAAGAACTCCTTGGTTGACAGCTTTCATTTTCTACACTTCTGTGAGAGGATGTCCACAAGCGTTGGAAATATAGTGGTGAGGATAGCTGGCTTCCAAGCAGATTCCCAGCGAATGTATTCCTTTTGGCTGCCGTAATATTACATGGCCAGGCACCACTCTTGTGAAGATGTCCCATGACATGTGGGTAGATCAGTGCTTTTGAGATGGTTGGGATCCATATGCTGGACATGTTTTTCAGTGCCGAACCCAGACAAAGAGGGCCTTGGTTGAAAGCATTCTTTTTGAGCTCTTCTGGCAAGAGCTGTCCGCAAGCGTTGGTGGTATAGTGGTGAGCATAGCTGCCTTTCAAGTAATTGACCCGTGTTCGATTCCCAGCCAATGCTTTTCCTTTGGCTGCTGTATATATCACATAGGCGGGTGCCACCCTTGTGAAAGATAAAGCCAAAAAGTTAAAGACAAACAAGGACCTCAATATCAAGGAATCAAACCCTGGTCTTCAGCACAACAGGCGGAGAATCTATCCACTATACTAACGAGGAGCTGTGCAGTTACAGCATCCGTTCTGACCCTACACAGATCAGCAATATAGTCCAGTCCTAACAGCGTTGTCTGCAGCGCTGGCACTAAAGACCTTGGCTGACAGCAAGAGGAGGGTAGAAAACTGGGCTTGGACAGTTTTTCTTCATTATTAATCCTTGCTTCTTCATCAGTCTTTGACTGGTCATCAGCAGTAACTTGAACAGTGTATCACACAGGAGAACGTTATTAGCATGTTTTGCAGCAAACAAAGCACGCCATTCATTCTTACACATTGCCCAGCTTTTACTCCACAAAATGTCAGCTTGCCCTTTCATGAGCTGCATCCAGTCAACCCTTGCAATGACATTCAAACCGGGGGAGCTCATTACAGTGAATACTGGGTGACAGAAGATGAGAACTCCACCACTGCAGAGTGAAATTATCGACCTCCGTTTTTTTTTTTTTTTTTTTGTGAGGTTGTACCATCGAACGCTTTATCCAACCTCAAAGTCAAAAAGAGATGGGATCCATACTCAACCTTTTTTTTTCGCCCACACAAAGAACTCCTTGGTTGAAATCTTTCATTTTTCACACTTCTGTGAGCGGATGTCCTCAAGCGTTGGTAATACAGTGGTGAGCATAGCTGACTTCCAAGCAGAGGCCAGTTGCACGTACGTGTAGATCGCTGTCTAGCCAATAGGAACAAGGGTACAAGGGTAGGTGGGACAAGTAAAATACACAAAATTATGGGTTTAGATCCAGCCGCAAATGTCTCGGTCGCAAATTATATAAAACGAATTTGTATTTGCTCTTACTCTAGACCAGGGGTCACCAATCTCGGTCCTGGAGGGTCCCTCCAGGGTTTAGCTCTAACTTGCCCCAACACACCTGCCCGGGTGTTTCAAGTATACCTAGTAAGACATTGATTAGCTTGTTCAGATGTGTTTGATTAGGGTTGGAGCTAAAATCTGCAGGACACCAGCCCTTCAGGAACAAGTTTGGTGACCCCTGATCTGGACACACTTTACGAACAATTAACATAAAATAAATGATAATTTTGCATAAAGATACAATAATTTTACAATCCTACAACAATTGTGCTTGTGTCATTATTTATTCATATAAATGAATGAATGATAACAAGAATTTATCTATTCATTCATTTACTGTGTAGAATTTATGAAATGTGATCTAAACATAGATTTGGAATTTAACATATAGGGTATATTTGATTCTGTCTGATACTGTTTATTGTTTTGACAATATGCTGTTAAAAGCTCTATATAATTAAAAAAAGTGATTGCTTGATTGATCTTTAATATAGAAAATGTGAATGTGAACAACTAAAAGGAACATTCTGATCATATTTTATTCCTTTATCTTTTAAGAGATTTTAAGACTTATATTTGTATAACTATGTACAGAAAACCCAGAAATAAAATTATATATATATATATATATATATATATATATATATATATATATATATATATATATATATATATACATATACTACCTACTGTGCCATTGCGTCACCCCAAGATTAGGCCTGTTTTAGTTATTTAGTGTAATGTATAGTTATTTAGTTTAATCAGTGTAATTTATAAATATATTATATAAATTATATATATTATAAAGTTATTTAGTGCTTTTTGGATTTAGGCATAGGCCGAGTATAAAACTTAATTTTATTTGTAAATACAAAAGATTATGCGATTTAGTTTAGTTTTTTGATGGCACTGTATTGCATGTTGAATGTTACAATTACAAAGAGTTTTATTAAACAAGTGCACTAGCACAAGATATTTTTGTAGGTGTAAAAATATAAAAAGTATCATTCTCATATTCTTGCCTTATTTATCTTTAATGTAAATATAAAACACTATGCAATGCGTGGTTAAGCTAAGAAAAAAAGGCACACCAAGGCAAAAAGTTAGTCTAGAGCCCTGTATTAGATAGATTAACTGTGATAGAATGTGTGTGCATTTTAATAACATTGACACTACTTTTACGATTGATTAAACTAGGGATGCTAACGATTACTCGATTGATTTATTGTCAGTAACCCTTGATAGACCTCATCGATGACCAATTAAGCATGGGTATTTAAGTTATGCTTTGCGCTGTGAGACGCGTCCCTGAATTCACACATTACATAATCAAGTGTGTGCAGTTTACGTTACCTTATGGAGTTGTGCACTCTCTTGATTTTGCATATTGGGGACACATAAAACCCTGTTATGCACAGATCTCGTTTATGTCCGCCGGTGCTGCCGTTAATCCGCAGGTCAAGTAATCAAAAAGTAGATTACATGACGTTTAATTATGGGCAGGTTATTAAGACCAAACACTGGTTGTGCAAACTTTAACTACTTCCTCTAAAATATTAGTGTTTCAAGCTATATTATCTTTTTATAGACTGGCATAGGCCTAAATAGGCGTCACTGTCAGACATTTAGAGTTTATTTAAAACGAGCGCTTACCTCATTTCACTGAGATCATTATGAGGATCATATTGCATATTCGGGTAAGCAGCCTAGTAAATAATGTATTTTATTAATAGATTGTTTATAAGGACTAAGCTATTAAATACTGTAATTCTCCGAATGGAAAATGCTTGGGTTGTTTGATAATATCTACCATATCATTTAAAACTTTATCTATCATGTTTATGATCTGCCCCTCATCTTTCAATATTACAGATTGATTTATCAGATGATTTGTCATAAGATAAATGGTAACAAAAGGACTTTCTTTATGGAGACCCATCTAAAAACAATCGACAATCAATAATTCATTTAGTATAAATACAAGTTTTAGTAACAATAACTTAAACCGAAACATACCTTTGTACATGAAAGAGCAGGTTCTCTGTAACCTTTAAGACAAGCTCGTCACATCAGAAACGACTCTCGCTTATGACGTCTGCTTCGCGGGCATTTCACGTTGTATGCATCACCGTCACATTTGTACACATTAATTCTTTTTGTCTACCAGATTCATATAATAAAGAGAACAATAAATTAATGTTATTAACCGGTTAACTGTAAACGTTTCTGTTCAGAACGATTAAAGTTGATCTTTTTTTTTAGTTTCTGTTCCTGAAAAATGTCATTCGTTTCTGTTTTTCGTTTCCGTTCCTTGAACCGGTTTGGAGCCCTGCTTAAAATACTGTAATTATTATACTTGTAAAATATAGACCTATACATTATTGGCAGCAATGTATTATCTAATTTCAATTTTGCATTTTTATTTTATTTCAAATGTTTAATAAATGTTTACAATAATTTACTACTTAAATTGACTCTAATATTGCAGAAAACACATTATGTTTACCAATCACACTAACAATAACACTAACCTGCTTCTTTATAAAGGATAAAAATGGAATAAAAAGTGTACTTAAACGAAGAGGCACCAGTTCCAGCTGCCACAAAAAGGCAATGGAGACAGAATAAAATAGGTTGCTCAAGTCAAAAAGACAGAGAAGCAGGGATAACAGCATCAAACATTTTAAAAGAAAGAGTGATAGACTCTGTTGAACTCATAAAATGCACAAACATACGTTCAACCATGTGTCTATCTCATGGACAGGTCTTGCAGTTTTTTTTTGCATCCAACCAAAACAGATTGGAGTTGAATTAAAATAGAGAGATGGATTGACATTTTAATGAATGAAATAAAAAAGTATAGGAATAAAATGTATAATTTGAATGGTTTAGAGTAATGGTTGATTTTTATAATTGCCTATAATCTATTTGTAAACTTTTATTTATTTATGTATTTATTTATTTTTTGTTTGTTTGTTGTATTGTTTATCTGTTAGATATGGAGAGAGATTAGACTCAATAATAATTCCCGCAAAAGACACGATGTACACATGCGTAGCCAAATTCACGTACGTAAAACATTTATTTATACTTACAAAAACATTTCACATGCACAAAATAAAAATACATTTTCATAAAATACGTTTCACAAATGCAAAACACCATTTGCAAATATATAAGAGTGTACAAAAAGTTTTGAATGTTTAAAATTCACGAGTTCATCCTGAATGAGAATGTGCAAATCCTCTCTCACGTACGACTCACCCTGAATACGAGTGTGTGCATTTTGAGACTTTCCTGCCAGAAACAGGCAACTCGTACCTCTCAGCCAATCAGATGAGAGCTGTACTCGATGTCAACCACTCTGCGCTCCTTTTGCGCAGTCTGTTCCACTAACCAACATGGCGGATACTCCTGTAAGTCAATACTGTTTCCTACTAGTTTGTGTATACGCTTTTTATAGTAGAATCTGAGTGTATTTTCAGTAACTCAATAGAAAAGTGCTTGTGTTAAGTCTATGCTAATTTAAGTGTATAGTAATAAATGTGCAAAGCATCTTGTATTAGCCGCCATGTTGTAATTTGAACAAACCTTGTTGTTTAAATTGTTAGGGATGAACTAATTTGATTCTTGAGGTTTGTTGTCCCAAGAACAACAAGTGCCTTTAGGACCAAAGTTGCCCATACTTGAACTTGATAAATAAAATGTTTTTTAAATATATTTTGTATAAATTGACATGGTGTAAGTTACATGATTATGTAATGAAATGCATCTTTTTTATATATAATTTAGGTGTCTCTCCTGCAATACATTATGCAACGACTCCACGATCGACTGGTTCGTGCTGTAGAAAGACAGCCACTAAACACAGATTATATACAGTTTATTTGTAGACAGGAAATGGTGCATATCAGTGCCTTGGCTGAATTGATACATGTTCCAGAGGATGTCATCTCAGCCCTTAGCAATCTAAGCATTCTCCTACAGCATTTAAGGAATGTGGAGGAAGTGTCCGTCTCAGTAGAGCTGGAAACAGAACAAGGACATGGACGTCCGAGAGTTTCAGTGTCAGCTGCCCACCTTACACATCTAATAGAACTTAGACTGCCTGTCAAATCTATTGCCAATCTTCTTGCTGTGTCCCGTGCAACCATATTCAGGAGGATGGCAGAAAATGGTTTGTCTGTGAGAGGTTTTGTACAGCACATGTACAGATGAAGAGCTTGATGCCCTTGTAACAGGGATTAAGAACTCCATGCCAGATGCTGGATATTTTATGGTTCGAGGGGCTCTACTCTCTCAGGGGCACCTTGTACAGTGGGATAGGGTGTGCTCATCCATGCATTGTGTAGACAGTGTCGGTGTTCTCTCTAGGATGGCAAACCTGAGATGTATTGCTCGTAGAAGTTACTCTGTTCCTTACCCGAAGTACATGGTGCACATTGGTGCACATGGTGCACATCTTAAGAATGAAACAAAATTCATCATTTAGTTTTTTTTATCCAACAGATATAAAACTCTCATCAATTCCTAGTATTATGGTAACATTTACAATTACCTCATTGTGTTTAAAATTATCTGGAACAGTTAAAAGCCTTTTTCCAAGTCCAGCATGGACAAGCTCAAGGTCTTCATCTCCTTTTGGTGTGAAGGGTGATGGTTCAGAGAGGACATGGATTTGAAAATCAGTTTTTTTAATGTTTCCAGGTTTGGCCACAGAAAAACGTTTTTTCTCTGTCCCAAACATACTTGGGAATTGCCTATAGTGACTAAAGGGCAAAATGAATAAACATATTAATAATAAGAAACATTTTTTGCATGACACAAAAAGTTGTGTTTTACAGTAAACATGAAAAATTACCTTTTAAGGCTTGCCTCACCCTGTTTTCAGGCTCTGCAGGCAAAGGAACGGTCCCACTTGAGATGCTTTCTCTCATTGGTCTACTACCACTTGCTAGTGCATTTCTTGACGAAGACGGAGTAAGGCCCCTGGCTAATACATCGATCAGAGCTTTTGCTGCTATTTCTACTTCTGATGACAGTGCCTGTAAGACAAATACCAATTATACCTTTTATCATTTGTCATCTTCATAGTCCGCGATCAACACTGCCGACCCCCACCCCGCCCGTTCCTTACAGTCGGCGATCATCTCCTCTCTCCACCCCCCATACCCACCCACACCCAAAACGGTATTACGCTCTCCCGGTCTTCACTTTAGTACGCGATCGATTCCACCCCCAAATTAGTCCCCGATCAAATTTATAGCTGAGCCCTCCTTGAATGACAATCCTAGAATCGACCATGACTGAAGCCATGCTATTTTACACGACCATCCCGTTCTTCACTCGCCATGTTGGCTTAATAACGGACTTAATTTACGTTATAAAGTTTACATTATAAACAACAGCAGCCATTGCTTTAACAAACGTTTGATACTTAATCTTTGCATACATAAACCACTATAGAAATCAAGTAACCACTTACCCGCGCATCCCGCTCTTCACCTGCCATGCTAAATAGAGGAGTATTCTTCTTCTTAGTGGATCATCTCCGTTAATTAAGTCAGACTGCGCAAATGGTGCGCACAGTAAAGCGCTTCGGTCATTCCCGCGTTCTCAGGGAGTTGTGATTGGTTGAACAGTAAGCTCGCATCTTATTGGCTACAGGGCACGAGTGACCCACGTGGGAGGTGTGTGCTGACAGGAAAGTCTCAAAAATGCACACACTCATATTCAGGGTGAGTCGTACGTGAGAGAGGATTTGCACATTCTCATTCAGGATGAACTCGTGAATTTTAAACATTCAAAACTTTTTGTACACTCTTATATATTTGCAAATGGTGTTTTGCATTTGTGAAACGTATTTTATGAAAATGTATTTTTATTTTGTGCATGTGAATTGTTTTTGTAAGTATAAATAAATATTTTACGTACGTGAATTTGGCTACGCATGTGTACATCGTGTCTTTTGTGTGAATTATTATTGAGTCTAATCTCTCTCCATACATTACTCTATAAAGATGATGCATCCTCACCAATTGCAGCAATCACCTATTGGATCAAATATAAGTCCATAATAATGACAATCAGAAAAGTTCGACACTTCACTTTACAGTTTCATGGAAAAAGAGATTAAATTTAGGACTGCACAATGAATTCCTAGGGGAAAAGTGAATATATATATATATATATATATATATATATATATATATATATATATATATATATATATATATATATATATATATAAATTATTAACAAACCGTGATAAAAGCCAAAATACTGAATGTAATGAATGATTATAACGTTACTTACGTTATTACTCTCTATTGCTTCCTCGTCCACTTCATTTTCTGAAAGAAAAAAAATCATGATCGGTGTGAACTTAAGGTTAACAGCAAAAAAAAACTTTAAATTAGCAACTCAAAGGTTTGATAAACGACCTGCACCTCGATCTGACGGGACACCTGTTTTAGTAGGACTCTCATGGACATGCGTTTATAATGTTATTTAAATATGTAACGTTGCAAAATACAACTGCTATAAATCAACGTGGGTCGGGTTCTATGAATAAACTAATGTTATATTGTTTCAGACATAAAGGGTACAGGTGTTTACTTCACTCCCGTCCGGAGTAAACATGGACGTTAGCTTACCAACACTACAGAAATTCCGAATTTATATATAACGTATGCAATAAAGGCTTAACGACATTATCCAAACAAAACGAAATGTGTTTGAACTGTTTCTCTGGATGTTTCACTGCTGTTTTGTCAGCGTCTCGAGCTCTGTCTCACGGTCAGGTTATGTGAAAAATCATATCTTCATTTCTGGTTGACCTTAAATTACAAAAAAGGGTCCCCTCACGCGCCAGGTAACTCGACGGTAGGCTTAACTACATACACAAGGCAAAGTAACGTCAAATATGAATTGAATATGACCCAACAGATATTCACAATAAGTTATTTAACATTAAACGTACCTGCAAATGTCTGTGCTTCGTCTTCACGAGCGTATTCCAGCCTCTTTGAGTCCTTCAAGTCCATCCTCCGTCGAGAAGAACGTCAGAACAGCAGTGAAACAGCTAAATTACCGGAGAATAACCGTTGCACGTAATCAGCTCGCATTATGAATGCAGTGCGCGGGCAAAAATCCTATTGGACAACACAAATTCAAATTTGCTGGCTGCTACTAAGCGAAAGTCAATGAATGACATCCCGCTGTGCAGACCCGCAAGTTTAAAAAAATCTCATCCAATGTGTCACAAAATGTAGTTTTAAGAGTATTTCAGGCAAGAATGTAGTTTTAAACTCGAATCGGCATTTTATTTACAAAAATAGCGCGTCTTTAACAATGTGCTTCAGTGAATGCGGACTCTGTCAGTGGGAGCTTTATGATTCTCTCCCCCGCCAACAGCAGCTTTACTTCGGCCAGTCAATCTCGGATCTGCCGCTGGATTCAATCTCCCCATTGTAGTTAAACCATGATATTTAATACATTTTGTGTATATCTAAGGGCCAGTTTTTGGTCTTTTAAATCTATTACTTGTTCTCAGGTGTATTATTTTGGCATATTCCGTTACGTTTTATAATTGTTTTATTAATTAATTAATGCTACACTGTTGTACTCTGTCTTTGTTTACCAATCTGGTTACCTTTAAATCATATTGTATACATCTACTATATACTTGTAAGTCAATTGTGGTAGTTTATTAAATCTGATAATCAAAGAAAGGTCTGCGTATAATAAGCCATTTCACTTCACATTTAGGGGGATTTATGTTAACATTTTCTTAAATAAAAAATATTAATTTATAATATTTATAAGGCCATTTATAAGGCCAAAGTCATTTTATTGTTAATGTACAGTTGTTTGTGCATTTCTTCCAAATAACCAACAACTCATGACATAAATGAAGGACCATTTCATACACGTTGACTTGCTCCTTTTTTCATACAAGTGATTGGACCTTTCTTTGGGCCTTAAATGGCCCAAACATGGACCCTTTGACAGTTGGGAACATATTTGTACCTTTTTTACCCTTAAATGGTACATATAAGTATCTTAGGGTGCTACTTTGAACCATTGAGGATGCAACTTCACCATTTGTACCCCAAGTGTTCACAAATGGACCCCAACCGTACCCTTTTTTTCTGACAGTGCATGAACTTCAGGTGTGAGGTGTTGAGGATTAAGGGATGTGTAGTCTGGCTGCCTAGACCTGTATCAAATATTTATTTGGGTCCTCATACTTGGAGAAGATCTGGAATATAACTGTCAAAGGTAAGTTAACTACTGGATGCTAAAGTTAACATTGTTAATGTTCCTTTGTACTCCCAATTCTAAGAGAAAATGATACACAATGGTTATGAATCTTGATTTTACAGAATTTAAATATGGGTTTTTGTTTCCTCCTTGGATGTGAAAGGCTATGGTTTCAGTACTAACGCTACCGTGTGGTTAACAGATGTTCATTAACTATTGAGGTAATTTTAAAATGTGTATGTAGGTTAAAACATTAGACTAAAACTTTTTCGTTAGAAAAATGATTTATGATATAAAACAATTTTGTAACTAAAGCAACTGCATTTAACATTTAACTCAAATAAACTCAAAAGAACTACAAACACAGGGGTGCACAAACTTGGTCCTGTATTGCTGGTGTCTTGAATAGTTACATTTTAACCACAATCAGACACAATATGACCAGATTATTATTAGACACCAGTCATCCAAGACCAAGTTTGTGCACTCCTGTACTAACTTAATTGAAATGCATATCTATTATTATGCAAATTTAATTTCCAAAACTCTCCGGTTTGCATACTCAATTGCAATTGTGCATGGAAGTTTTTTCACCAAATCATAAATGTTCCCATCGAATTCACTGAAATCGCTGCAAAGCAGCTGCAGGCTTTCTCCCTCTTCTGAGACCCTAACAACCTCTACTTCCTCAGTTTCATGTCTTCTCTCAGCAACCTGTATTGAGTAAAATTTACATGTTTACATCTGTAATTGTTACAGTATTATTACAGCGATTGTTTATCATTATAACTCCATTACAGAGCTATAATAATAAAGTTGAATAAAAATGTTATATTGTTATTAGCAGACCATGCAATGGCAATCATGTATGCAGCAATTATAATGTAATATAGTTCTGTAATAAGAAGTTTCATATCAAGTGAATCTATTTTATTTGAATAGTTTAAACGTAAATGAAAATGCTTATTCACAGTTTATAATCAATAAGATTTTATATCTTATAGTTTATTTTACTTTTTTTGTGAGTTCTAGATAGAGATGCACAATATTATCAAACATCATTGGTGGTCATCACTTAAAGTGATGTACTGTTCATATTTTAAGATATTTTATTAAATCAACTGTAAAATCATAGAATCACAAAACTACCAAATAGGTTCACCCTCAACATATGCCAAATTTTTTATTATATTGAATAAATGTCAAATCTAAATGTGTGCATTGTAGGTGTGCATTCCGTGTTTCAGGTGAGATGTTAAACCGAGGTCCTGACACTCTTGTGATCATTAAAAAAACCAGGATGTCCTTTGAAAAAAAAAGGAGTAGGGGTATAACTCCAGCATCCTGGCCAAATTTGTCCACTGGCACTTTGAGTGTCCAGAAAAGCGCTATATAAATGTAAAGAATCATTAATTATTATTGTAGTGATGCCTACACCAGCACTTTGTTCAAGTTGAGTAATATAAATGTATTATCAAATGATCAACTTTAGCTTTCAAAAAATTTTTATGTCTTTAATTCTTACTTTATTCTTGGTCCCACGTTATATTAGCTGGCCTTAATTACTATGTTCTTGCATCAAAAAAAAAAATACAATGTAATTACTGTGTTCATAATGTATTTGCAGAACACCTGTGGTGCTCTTGAGGTGAGATACGGGTTGGGCTAGGTACAGGTTTGGTGGTATAGGTAGGTGTAAGAGATGGACAACAATGTAATTACAGATGTAATTACATGTAGGTATTTTATCACAAGTACAAAAATATGTATTTACACAAGTACATTGTAACAAATGTATTTCAAAGCACATAGTAGTTTGAGCCACCTAATATAAAGTGGAATCAGAAACTCATAAAGGTTTATAACCACTACAGAGTCATTAAATAATAAATACATTTTAGTTTTTGGGTGAACCATCCATGTATATTTTAACTTAAATTGATTTAAAAAAAATACTTGCCTTATGACTACTATTTGACAACTACTGTTCGAATAGTATAAACTTTTGGTCATGTATTTCTTTTTTTAAACTTGCATGCTTCCAAGTCATGTCTTAAACCTTGGTTTCAGTAAAAACAAAAGTGCTCAAGTAAAACTTTTGTTTCATATGGTTTTGCTCTCTTAAAAACCTAAAATAATGCTGCTGGGTGGTACCGTGTTACACAACTCTTGCAAATTTATTATGTTAATTTCATGTATTTATTTTAATGTATCTAATACATTTTTGGAAAATGCAGGAATAATATAAAGTTATTATATGACTAAATGTCTTGCTTCGTATATTTTTTTTTTTTACCTTTGCTGTGGTGTAAGTTGAAGAGTTTATTTTACCCTTCCCACTCTCCCAGATGTGAAGTTTTATGTGAGAGGGCTCAATCTCATCTCCTTTGAAAAGCTCCAGTAGGGCTATGTCCCTCCAAAGTGAGACATTGATTGTGTTCTCTCTACACTTCAGACTAAAGTCGAGGATTGGGACCTGTTGTCCCTGCACCTCTGTCATCCTCAGTGCTTGGATCTGCCAAATTGGAGCACAGCAGTGATGGGTAAGTAAATCAGTTCACTCAAATGAATAATGAAAATTCTGTCACCGTTTACTCGCTCTTTATTTATTTCAAACCTGTTCAAATCTTCTGTTGAACACTAAAGAATATTTTTTGAAGAATGCTGAAAACCAGTAACCATTGACTTCTAAAGTATTTGTTTTTCCTACTGTGAAAATCAATAATTACAATCCAGCAAGCAATAGCCGTCATTTCACCGGCTAGGTGAAGTATAGACCAGATCTAGCCCGGCTACGTGTAACCCAATTTTAGCCCGAAAAACCTTAAATTTGGTTGCATGTTGTTTTTCTGCTAAATAAAGCTTGTGATACGTATAATACTTTGTCATGCAAGAAAGGTCAATAATATTTATGAGGTTCCTGCGAATAATAGACGCAGTTTTAGTTTCTCGGTGAAGTATAGACCCAATCTAGTCCGGCTATGTGTAACCCATCTCTAGTCCAAAAAAAATTTAATTTGCTTACCTGTCTTTTTTTGGCAAAATACCTTGTAATATGTATGATATTCCATTAAAGGGCACATAGGTTACCCCTTTTTTCATATTTAATATAAGTCTTTTGTGTCCCCAGAATGTGTCTGTAAAGTTTCAGCTCAAAACAACTATCAGATTATTTATTATAGCTGTTTGAAGTGTCTATATTATAGCTGGAAAAAAGGTTTTGCTGTTTTTTTGTACTGGCCCTTTAAGGCTAGTCCTCCCCGCCCACCGTTCCCACGTGCCTGTCAGCAATAGCCGCCCTCGGCTGCCTCAGGAAGCAGATCTTACATAACGTGTGTGAGAAATACTACAGTAAGAACTTTAACAATCAGTATTTGATGCATTTTTTTTTGTGGATTTGCAACAATGAGTCACACACAATGTCATTACAAAGTTCACGCACACACACAGCAAGGACACAAACACATAGCGCACACACATACACACACACACACACACATACACTGAAAACCCTAATAAGTTGACTGAACTAATTTAATTGAGTAAACTCGTTGCCTCAATTTAATTAAGTAATGTAGTCTCCCAAAACTTGTATATTTAAGTTTGTTTAACTTGCCGGTTTTGTAGACTATACTTAAATTGTTCAGTTGACCAAACTTAGTACTTATGTAGATTAAACTTAAATTGTTTAGTTCACCAAACTTAGTACTTATGTAGATTAAACTTAAATTGTTTAGTTCACCAAACTTAGTACTTATGTAGATTAAAATTAAATTGTTCAGTTCACCAAACTTAGTACAACAAACATAAAAAAACAGTAAAAAAAACATTGAGTGCATTGAAATATGTTGATCTAATTTTGCGTTGATTTAACGATTTGCAGATAAATGAGAAATGAAACTTCATAATGATGGTATCCAAAATGTCAAATCTTATTCAGACAGCATACCAATACATTTTCCAAACATTCAGTTTTCAGTTTTCATATGGAAAATAAGGAAGTTTTTAGGCTGAGCTTAAAACGCAAGGTTTCCCAACTAGGACTTCACAATACAAACAATTTGAAGTAGCTCCAAGAAACCATGCTTCTCTCCACCACAACTGAATCTCTTCTTCATTCACCCCCTCACCTATTATACATTCCAGGTGCCTCACCAGCACCCTCTTGTGCCCTGTAGTTCCATTAGAACAGCATTTTTCCCATTATTATAACAAAAAAAATCAAGTGACAGACATTTTTTTCTGTTACAATATATATATATATATATATATATATATATATATATATATATATATATATATATATATATATATATATATATATATATATATGCATATGCATGTGTGTGCATGCGTGTTTGTAATAATATACTATGAAAAAAACAACAACAATTAAACGAAAAATAAGCAGCCATTTATTCACATTATGATGAATAATTATACCTGAAGCCATTTGTTTTCTTGTTTAAAAGACCTTGCACTTAAAAAATTGCTAATATTAGACTTACAGTCAAGACTACATTTGTGAAAATGACCCATTTTTTTCAAAGGATTAATCATGATTTTGAGCTCACTACACTTGAAATCTTAAGTTTATACATTTTCATGGTACATAAGTTAAATTAACTCATATTTTTAAGTGATAGGACCAAAATGCAAAATTTAAAGTTATGTTCAGTCAACTTTACTTAATTGTTTAAGTAAAGACAACATTAGGGTTTTCAGTGTAGCATAGAGAGAGAGAGAGAGCGTGTTAAGCTTTGCACTCGTTTTGCACGCATATGTGACATGATACTGGTAATCTCCACTGCTGTATAGATATCTCCTATATTAATGTACAAAATAAACCTGATTTAACGTCCACAAACCGCGATTGAAGCGTCTTCCTTTATAATTGTTCTGACACGCAGCTGTGCTGATTAAGTGAATCTGAAGTGAATCGCTATAATTCATTACACTCGTGCTCTATTTTAAAACATGTTAAACTTGTAAAACTCACTCTTGATCACGTTTGATGATGATTGATGAATCTAGCGAACTGAACAGACCTTTTATTCCCGGCTACTTTGCGCACGTCCAGTCTTGATGATATGATTATACACGTGACTACCGGGACATGTTAATGCGCACAGCTGTCAATCAATATTGGTGGGCGGGGGGACCGCACTCCTACGTAAAGTTGCGGTCGATCTGAAAACAGTTCCAATTGGTCCACCGTTTTTATGTTGTTAAATTTGAAAAAAAAAGGACTGCGTGTGTTTATTTCAGCCCGATATGACAGTTTATACACTATACTTACACACATTTCTGTCCAAACAGCTTGAAAAGTAGATTTTTCACCATAAGTGCCCTTTAATATAATGATGTATATTTAGCCGCAAAATCACACATGAGCTCCAACCCAGTCTCATGGCAGTTCGTGAAATAGTCACGAAGTTTAATCTATTGATTCGTGTTCATGGGCACGAATTTCTCTTCTTTTTTCATGTCACCCTGCAAGAACTTCCATCCAATGTATTTCAATGGGAAATCATTTTCGTGTCTCTAGCACAATTTATTTTGTCATAGGGTACCCGATGCTGCGCTTTTTAAAAATAATTTTTATTAAATATTATTATAGCCACAGGGTAGCAGACGCAGTATTTTGATTATTGTTATTGACACGGTACCAGACGCAGTATTTTTTTTTTTTTTTTCATTTTTTCCATAGGATAGCAGACGCTGTTTTGATTATTTATTGTTTATTTATTTTATTTTTGCCACAGGGTATACAGTATTTTATTTATTTATTCTATTGCCATAGGGTACCAGACGCTGTTTTTTTAGCTGTTTTTATTAACTGTTTTTATTGCTTTTTTCCTGTAATTGCGGTAATTTTTTTAAGATCCACCCGGTAAAACCAAAACAGCAGTAATTTTGGACACACACATTTTTTACATAATAAAAAATATATATATACATATTCTGCCTTATTCTCTGATAAAAATTGGAGGGAAAGATTACATTCTGTGTTTTTATGAGCATTACCCATCATCCTCCGCCTCATGGGTCATTCCGCGCATTAATTCATCTCATCATTGCGCTCAGAGCTCCATTCAGGTAAGTCACGACTCATAATGATCGCATAATGTCTAAATGTTAAGCCTGATCTCACAAGAAAACGTAAGTATTTTACGTTTTTGTCAGTTTAGTGGCTAATTCGTACGAGTTCAGTCGTAAGAAATTGTATGATTTTAAAAAGGAGGCGTGGCACCTAACCCCACCCCTAAACCCAATCGTCATTGGGGGATGAGCAAATCGTACTAAAGCATACAAATTAGATCGTACGAATTCATACGAATTAGCCACTAAATCAAAAAGTTACGAATTGCCATGAGATTGTGTTGAAATGTTTACATTTATGCCTTTCTCTTTGCAAGCATTAAACCTACATGTACATTTTAGAGCAAAAATCAAAACCCGATTATAGGTTAAAATCTTATCAAAGACAAAAGTTAAATAAAATATAGGCTTGTGAAACATGCTAAACTTGGTTAACTTAGCTACTTAAGTACAAGCTAGCTCTATTAAGTAAATAAAATCCAAGACATACTACTTTCGGTCCAAAAATGTAAAAAAAACTAAACATTTCATTCATGGCCATCACTGCTAATAATTTAACATTATTTCAACACTGTACATCACACTTTGCCTTAAGTCTTCAGAGTTTGGCTATAATCAATACATAGCGTTAATATCAACAGGTGTAACGTTGGACATTATTAGTACAGAGATTCAAAGTATGAAATAAATAAATGACCAGTTATGCTTCCTAGTAAAAGGTCAATCTAGTTTGTTATCAGCTGAAGGTGATCTCACTTCCTTTACATGTGAGATCAGGAACCTCAGGCCCATGTTTTATGCCTTTTAACATGTAGTAATAATAATAATAATAGTAATTACTATGTTCTGCTCTCCTGGCAGATTTTCTCGAACGAGTCTTCTGTCACAACACACACGCACAAACACATTTAACGAACCCAAAGGCACTTTTAAGAGCCAACATCTATCTATCTATCTATCTATCTATCTATCTATCTATCTATCTATCTATCTATCTATCTATCTATCACTGTTTGTGTCTGTTATAATTGTCCATCTGGCTGTTTGTCTATCTTTCTGTATCTGTTTGTGTTGCAACGTCCACAAAACATAAGGTTGACTTGCAGGACCCTCACTACCAAGAGGGAAGACGAATGGCTCTTGAAATGAAGCTGGACCACATTCTAGCAGAAGCCAGGGTAGGTAAATAAATGAATGTAGAATGCAGAAGATTACATCCATATACATTGCATGACACATTTAACATCTTATAATGCTTATTGACATGGGCAAATGAGGTAATTTCATTTGGAAAAATTTAATCAGAAATATTCACTGCAACACAGACAGCAGCTGTGGAGAGGAAACGTCCACACTCTGTAGAAGACGCTCCACAGGGCTTTAAAAGGAACATGGGTCGTGGCAAGCCAAGGGGGAGAAAAGGAGGACAGTGCCATGCTTCAGCAACAGGTTATATCTCAATTCCAATTGTAAAAAGAAATTAAAAAGCAAAAAAAAAAACCTTTCAGTAGTGTTTTCTATACTAAAGTAGAATACATTGCAAAGTATGTATCTGAAATGTATGATTTTATAAATTGTTTGAGTAAAGACACAACACATGAATGCAGGGATATCCTACAATAACGTGTTATTTTTCTATGTAAGGTTTTACAGTCACACCCATCCCAGTTGAGTGCTCAGTGTCATCAAGTGTGGAGATTCCACTTACTGTACCCTCAGCAAAACTAAATCCTCAAGAGCAATTAGGTAAATCAAAAAGATGAATTTAGGTTTAAATATGCAACCTATTCAAATGAAAGAAAAACTCCTTAGACTAAACTGGCAGCGCATTAGATGGTTTAAGAACACCATTTTGTGATTTAAGATCATTTGACTTTGAATTGATGCTCAATTAAATTTCTTCTATTTTTTGTACAGAAAAAAATATGCAGAGACTTTCTTACTTTTTAACATCATATCCTTCTGCTGAGCCTCATAGAAGCTCTGCGGATTCTTGGTCTTTTCGGCAACCGAAAGCATCAGAGCGCTAGGAAGAAGGAAGACCATACAACCTCAAATGCTTTATTGAAAAAGAGGCCGTTGATCATCCTTTGTGTTGTCTTTGCCACGAGCCTGCTGTTATTAGGTTGGTTTTCATTCATGTTGAACTGGGAATAAACGGACGACCGCATGATAATTTGACCAATGATAAATTGTGGACCATGTGTATATGAACTTTCTTGGTTTATTTCTAGATTCATCATTCAAGTACTAATCACTGAGCTACTATGCAGTCTTATAAAACAAATTTAAAACTAACATCTAAAAAAATGTAATATCTTAGATTCTTCGTTTGTTTTTATTAGGTGCAAAGAGTGTCTTCCTGTGGAGTGGTTCTGTGGAGACTGTGATGTACTGCATCACAAACAACAGCCACTCCACAACAGAGAATGTGTTTTCATGGATTTTTGGAAGCCATTCCTCCAACCTCACATGTTGTCAAAGGTGAAGATCGATATTGAATCCATGAGCAAGGTATGCTCTCACAAACACCCATATTTTGCTGTCCATGTGTGTCTGCAACCAGTTATACATTGTCTAAAGTAATATTTTTGTCACTTTTTACCAGCTTGCATATTGCCATATGTGAAGGTGGCACAATGTTCCTGTGAAGGCACAAACTTCACTGTGGTTCCAGGCAAAGCAGTGATTTTAATTACCATCAATAGTAACACACACACACACACACACACACACACACACACACACACATATATGTATATATCTCTGGTATTGTATTTGTGATGGTATTGTTGTTGTAGCACGATTGTTTGTAATTTAGCGAGACAAACCTAAACAATGTGTAATGTCAATGTAAACTGGGATTATAGGAACTTGTGTTACTCCCAACCATTCACAATGTGCAGAACTGTAAAATTATACAAGTATGTGGTAAAAGTGTATTTATTAATATTAATATTTATTAATATTTATTAATAATTATTAATATTGTTCCTAGGGCGTTTTGACTTGCATCTGCCAATATATATTTGCCAAACATGCCAGCATCAGTGGACCCCTGACTTGAAAGACCTACTTAGGAGTGGATATTGGCCTGCTTCAGTGACCAGTTCAACATTTTATACTCTGGACCTCCTGAGCTCCTTTCAGGAACTCCAAGTCATCCCTCCAGGCAAGCCTTCGCAAAGCTGCTGGAGCATTGCACTAAGATTGGAGGTAGAGTAAGACTGTTACCAGACAAAACAAATCCTGTAGATCTGAAAATGTGAGGTGCACCGCACTCCTTTTTCGGTGACTTAAATAGAGAAGTGTGCCTCTGTTTTTTATGCTTCTAGGCAACCATTAAATCTGCTTTCCTGTCATTTTAATGGAAGAATTATAGCATGAGCACTTTTAAATTCGTTTGCTATTAAGTAAATTGTGATAAAAAAGAAACTTTTAAGAAATAAAGGTTTGGTTTAGCATAATATAACAATTATTACCATAGACAGACATCACATGTTGTATTTAACTAATTTGACATCTCTTCCAGACTGGACAAATTAACGGCGATACACTACAGTGCAGCTTCTTAGAATATCCATATGCTTCATTTGAGGAAGACCAGCTCTGCTGTAGTGCACCTTTCACCTGCCCAGCCTGCATGCCTGAAATGTTGGCTGTTTCAGCAGATGGAAATAGAAAACTATATTGCTTTCGCCGAGAGACAAGGTATATTCTTAATCACTTTAGTCATGTGTTTTATATACTTTACAGATTTATTGCATATTTTGTTTTTCTTTCTTTCTCAGCTCTGAGGCTCCTGCTTTTTCGAGGGGCTCTTTGTGGCTGAAGACAGTGCTGTCTAGATTTGACGACACCATTCTAAAAGCAGTGAGAACTGTACGTTTCAGTCATAAAAACAATTATACAGTATAAGTCCAACCTTGATTTTCTTTAATTTGAGAGAATAAATGCAATATATTAACAACATGAGTTTCATTTGATGGTTTTGTTTATTATGTTTTATAGACACAGGGAAAAGGCACATGTGGGGACTCCATGTGGACAGCAGCAAGGGAAACATCAAGGAGGGCTTCCAAACTGGATGAAGAAGAGATGAAGGTTGCAGTGTGTCACCATGGGTTCCTACTGAAAGCCCTAAATATGTACAGGGGGGAGATATTTGCCTACCCTCTGTATCTTCAGAAGGAGCTCATGCCAACTTGAGCAAGTTTTTTTGACATGCAGGACCAAGAGATGGCTCTGCAGTAGCCACACTTTTTTCTATTTGGTTGCCCAAATCCATGTGAAGAGTTTCAACTAAGTTAAGTTAATGAGTGACGAGAAGCTATGCTAAAGTTAACTAGCCTATAGCCTATTGCTGTCTGCAAAAGACAGAGTATTTAAATGAACCATATAACTCCCACAAGTGCATACAATTCGACACAACTACGCAAGCATTGTTTTAACCTTTTTAACCAAACGTTAACGTTACTCTGTGAACAGCCTGTTGTCTAAATTACCACACTAATAGAGCTACATAAACAGAACAAACATGAGAGCACCTGACTGCAGACGTCAATAATGCAGTTCCTGATCAAACTTCCCTTCCTGCATCCCAAAACTGTCTCCAGAACCCAGGTAAGGTACAAAAATCTATTCAACTAAAATAGTGATGAAGTCAAGTCTTTTTTTTTTTACTCAGCCGAGCCTACTCATGCGGGCATGTGCTGCAGTCATATGAGGAAACACAACTTTCTGATATTAAGTTTTTATATATAATAAAATACATTAAACTTTGTTTCCAGAATACAAATAGTTTTTCAAGTATTTGTTTGAAATAAGTATTTGTAAAAAATATGCTATTTGTGTGTATTCGAATACCGTTTTCGGGTTCGGCTCCACCCCTTATATATATATATATATATATATATATATATATATATATATATATATATATATATATATATTAGAGGTGGGCGTAGATAATTTTTTTAAATCTAGATTAAAATGGCTCATTTTAATTCTGCCGAAACCATTCAGAACATGTGTGCTACCTAAATAATGACTAAAAGTAAGTCTTTGAGAACGGGTTTCTCAAGCCAGGGGGCGCATTACAGCAGGGGCTCATCTCCTGTTTCCAAAATGCATCACAAACTGCTTGAGAAACTGTTCTATGATAATTGGTGATGAAAATAAATAATGTTCAATAAGATGTACTTGTGTTTACTAACTGTCTATTTAGTGAAACATGAATGTTGAACTGTAGGCCTACATAGGAGGTCATGATGAACTGTTTACAGTCAGTAGCTTTTTCAATAGGTCAAATCTCTATTTCTCCTTCTTCTACCAGTCACTCAGGCAGACCAGCTTATTCACATTTTCTGGTGACAAACTAGTCTCTTGCATGAGACAGTTGTGGCAGGAGTCCCAATGTATTTACGGGCAATGTGGGCCATCTTACCATAGACCGCAGTGTGCTCCGACCACTACTTCAGTGGACACTGATCTAGACTGGCACTGGGCTCTACCTTGTACCTCTCCACAGTATTGTCTTCTGGTGTCTCCTCATCTGATTCTGAGTCTGATCCTATCAGTAGCAGGGCTGTTTTCTTCTTGGGTGGTTCAGGGTTCTCCTCCCCAAGTGGCTGCAGAGCAGGTTCTTCTCCCTTCACCAAATCTCTTAGCTTTGCCCACTCTGGCTCCCTCTCTGCTCTGGGCAAGCATTTGAGGGCCTTAAATCGTAGATCTAGCGCAGTCGCCACCTTTGATGAATAAAGAATAATAATTATTTATTGATTAAAATTTCACTTTCCAAATCCAGCCTCCATATTTCTTCATGACTAATTCATCTATTCGTAGACAGATCTACTGGCTTAACAGTCTATAATGGTCAAACAATGCAATTATCTTCTGGTCAGTCTGACATACCTTAAGCCATTCCAGGTTTATATTCTCCCTCCGCTGGTTGAGGTCCTTGGTGAAGGCAGCCTTGAATCGCACAATATAAGCAGGATCATCATCTGAGATCCTCATTGCGAGCTGGAGGTGACACAGGGCAGGTAGAACCACGGAGCAGGATACATACTTATCCCCACCAAGGAGCTCAGTTATGTACCTTCACAGACAGACACACACACTGAGACACAGGCACACACGCAGGCGCGCACACACACACACACACACACACACACACAGAGAGAGAGAGAGAGAGAGAGAGACCAATAAATAATTAATGACTGATTCATTTAACTGAGATTACACATTTTTAAAGTTTAACCAATTTGCATTTAGGGGCACATGTTTCTTAAATAGAAAGTGACCTTCAAAAGAACGTGTATGCCAAATTATTAACACACTATGTTTGTAGACCATACCTGCATGGCTCCAGCAGTTTCCCTAGATTTGCCAACTTCTCATATTCAGCATTTGTTGGGAGGGCCAGATTGTGCTTCTGCTGAGAGTGTTGTGTGCAGTGCGTTTCTCTTGCGCCTCACACGCTTGATCATCTCAAGGGTGGAATTCCACCGTGTTGGAACATCGTGCACGAGTGACTCCTGAACTTGTCCAAGGGAGGCTTGCTGGACATTTAGCTCATCCGAGTTGGCCGGACTGTGTTTGAAATGTCCGACAACTTTACAACACTTGGCCAGTGCACCATCAAAACCACCTTCCTGAAGTTACATTACAATAGCTCTCTGTACAACATGCGCAACACAGGGCAAATGCTCGAATGGCAGTATCCTACCTGCTGCCATCATATTAGGAGCTCTGTCTGTTCCAATAGTGCTGATTTTGTCAGCTATCCCCCACTGATTAGCGACATCGAGAAACTTCCTGGCACACGCAACTGCAAAGTGACGCTACTCTGTTTTCATCACACCTAACGAGCAGACAAAGTAGATCAGAGTAAGTTCACTAATAGTAGTAAACAACTAGCAATCATCAAGAAGCAAACATAATGTAGTGGTAATTGGTGATAATCAATAAGCTAAGTAATTAAATTATGTCATTTAAAATTATATAACGTAGCCTACCTTAAACGAAGGAGTGAAGTTCCCAGCTGGAATCAATGACGTGTACAGTAACGCCGCGGTAGTTATCATTGTTGACAGATGTCAAATGGTCCCTAGTCAGTGCTACACACCTCGCCTCTACCATCGTCTCGTCTCTTGTGGCTTTCTCTGCGGCATGTATGGTCATGTATTCTCCACATGATAGTTCGCCTCGCAGGTAGTTTGTAAGATGGGTCACCTATGTCCGCCTGGAGAACAAGCTCGAGCCCATCATCTTCAACCATGCTGATGGAATGGCAGCAGGTGGCAATCCACTGAGCAAGGAGATTAGTTAACTTGGCTGATAGAGCTGTGCTGACGGTCTTGCCTCGGTTGCACTCAAACATAGTAGTTTGACGACAACTCTTCCCCTGCACTACATCAGTGCTTGGCCCGACATCTTCTGCATTAGCTAAGGGATGCTTTGCGTTTAGGTGGTACCTGAGACTGGAAGAACTCCTACAGTAAACTAATTTCGCATTGCACAAGGTGCAAACAACCTTAGTTTTGTCCAGGTTTCCAATGGGAAGCTTCTTAAAAATAAATTTTCCCTGTAGCAAACCCGGAGGCTTTGTAGTCACATCCATGTTAGCATGTCACGTTTTTGATGTGGTAATTTCACAGTAGGAATACACACAGGTTCGTAGACTCATTCTCGCCACCTACAGTGCAATTCGGCCAGGATTACATCTGCGCTAATACATCATAGCTTGCATAGTATAGACCCAGCTCCCAACATAACTTTGAGAATAGATTAACTGTGATAATTTTTTTTATCGTGTGATAAGAGTCTCGCATTAGCACAGCCGTTATTAACGCCGATAACGGCCCAGCACTAATATATTAGTGCTGGGCCGTTATCGGCGTTAATGGCTGCGTTAACGCGAGACTCTTATCGTGCAATAAAAAAATATCACCGTTAATCTATTCTCAAAGTTGGGTTCGGAGCTGGGTCTATTCTACGCAAGCTATGATGACTTTCACCTTGATAGTTTAGCGCGGATGTATACCTGACAGGTGAGCCGTCTGACAAACAAGTGCCCTTCTGAATCAAATCAGCAGGATGCCTGACGATAGCTGCAGTTCGGCAGTTTCACTTTAATTCATGAATATTTCATTCATACGCCGTGACAAACTGGGGTATTAGACGCAAATAAGGAGTAAGGACTGGTGAGAGTGTTGTAGAATGTAATAACGCTCACCAAACGTAAAGAAAAAAAACTTCCACATTTCGCGGTGTGTGTGTGCGCGTGTATGTGCGTGTTTTGTGTGTGTGTGGTCCTTTACTGACAGCCGCCTGTCTTGGATCTTGTCAGAAAATATGGCGTCTTACATGACAGTAATAGTTTGATTGCAGTGTTTACTTCAGTAATGCCACTAATATCTGCATACTCCACATGTCTTAATTCCATTTCTGTTTAGTTCAGTTATGACTTTAGTCGCATTAAGGTATTCATAAATCTCTGTTTACATGGTATACTCTTAATCAGAGTATTCATATTAAAATCGTATTAAAGTATTGTTGCCCATGTAAACATACTCAATGACACACCGTCAGGGCTCTGTGAACTTGGCATTGAGAAGCAGCATTTTCTGTATGTATGTACATCAAAAGCAAGTATGAAATCGCTGTTTGGAGCTTATGTAGGCCTACAGTTCAACATTCATGTTTAACTGAACAAATAGTTAGTAAACACGAGTACATCTTATTGAACATCATTTATTTTCATCACCAATTATCATAGTAGAACAGTTTCTCAAGCAGTTTGTGATGCATTTTGGAAACAGGAGATAAGCCCCTGGTCTAATGCGCTGCCTGACTCGAGAAACCCATTCTCAAAGATTTATTATTTGGGTAGCAAACATATTCTGAATGCCTTCGGCAGAATTTAAATGAGCTATTTTAATCTAGATTAATTTCGAAATTAATCTAGATTAAAAAAATTAATCTATGCCCACCTATAAAACAATCGGAATGTTTAATTAAATAACTTATTACTCTTAAATTACTTACCTTAACAATATAAAGCTAAAACTATAACCTACACACACACCACTTACAGATAGCACACAATATAATCTATCAGTGCACATGATCAGTACAATATGTATTGCATATTAATAATAATTTGAATGAACAGATAGCTGCAGTCCTTCGGTAGTCTGTTGAGTACTGAAATTAGCATGTAAGCTAACAAATCACTCATGTTCTCATTCACAATAGCGACACTGGGTTTCCCATACACTGATTTATTTGTAGTAATGTGGGAGTTTTCACATGAACGTATCTTTAAAGGCAGCCAGTTGTCTACAGAAAGAAAACTTCTTTCTTTTCTCAAATTAGTCCATCAAAATAAATGTGTCGTGTTTTGTAACCAAAGTCTTAATTTCTTACCCACA
The DNA here is from genome assembly GCF_903798145.1 of Danio aesculapii. Lineage (NCBI taxonomy): Eukaryota > Metazoa > Chordata > Actinopteri > Cypriniformes > Danionidae > Danio > Danio aesculapii. The sequence continues at coordinate 18,199,241 of NC_079438.1, forward strand.
ACACATCAAGATTTGATCAAGTCAAAATCTCATAACCTGATACAAATCTGATCTGTCGTAATGGCAAATGGCATTGTGTAGTCTGAACAGGGCTTTAGGGAGTCTGTATTGGTCGGTCACTGTCATTGCCTTATGGCGAGTTCACACTGCACGAGTTTAGCCGGACTTTCATTCGCCAACAAGTTTTTTGAAATTGCAGACAAAAGCCAAAAATCGGAGGTAAATCAGTGTTTGTTTACGCACTTAGACAATGTGAATGATCAAAAACAACAATGTAAGGGTGTAGAACAGTGTTCCCTGCATCTCCCCAAACATTTCCTCCTCCCTAATCATTCTAATTCTGTTCAGAGCCGACCATTTGATTAGTAAATTAATAAACTATTTGCAATAGTAATATAATATATATATGTTTTTTTTTACTTGTTCAAACTACTTAATTAAAATGAGCTGAAATAACACGATTCTTGAAATATCATTGGGACAACTTAATTTTTTATGTTCAATCCACATAAATTTGTTAAAGTGTTAAGTTAATTTAATTTGTGTTGTGAGAACATGAAAGAAATCTGCAGTTTTTACAGTGTGTGCAATGTGCACAAATATGGTTATCGCTTCATAATAAGTTGAAGCACATTGTTAGATTTTGCTGTATTTGGCTTAACCAATCTTGGGTGACTCGTCATTGTATAGATGACTCTAATACATCAAATAAGTAAGCTGACCAAAGCTCTTCCAGGGATAAGACTTTATTATAGACAAGGAATAGTGCAGTTCCTCAGCAGTGATGTTAAGTCGTCAGTCTTCAAGTAACTTAATCCAAAGTATTGCCTGTAAGACACTACTTTATAACAACGGATGTAACCCACCCCTCGGTGATTACCCAACTGCTTTGGTTGGGTCACAACTCTTGAGTTCCTGTAGGCCATTTGGTTCACACCTTTTCAGATGCAGATACTTGTTTGCATGTGAAACAAGCCACACAATCTATCAACATATAGAGTTATTTTGCATTCTTGTAGCCCGGTAGCAACTCTCACAACCTGGTACTGGGCCGTGATCCCTAATCTACACTACAAAACAGTTGTCAAAATCTTCACCCCTCTTCAGCTATTGAGTTTACATCGTCAGGTGTTCAAAGGGTTTCATTATCAGTAACTTGATATGTATTCAAGAGTTCACAATTGTTTGGCATGCTGTCCCGGGACAGAGCCCTAAGCTCATAAGATCCTCGAGGCCTGGGCTACCTCTCGTAAGCAGGGTGAGAGGGGATTTTGAGCTCAGGTAGATCTCGATGAACTCCCCAGACTTGTTTCTGTTCTAATGACAAATACAGGAATGGCTAAAGAGAGATATATGGCTTACTAAGAGCTCAACTATGGTGCCAATTTAGAATGTTCAATTAACTTAGCTCGTGTGTTTTAGACTTCGAGAGGAAATATGGGAACCCGGGGAAAACGAAAATAGTTGATAAATAAACTTCACATGAATGAACAGCTTAACTACATGAACAAGCTGCCATTTTGAATATACCTGTGTTTGTGTGGACAAGGCCTCATTTTTGAGGACTCTGCTCTCCATTGTGAAGCTTCAGGTGAGTGATGAGACTTCTTTTATGTTTAAAGTCCTTTCCACACTCACTGCATCTAAAACGATCCTCTTCTGAGTGAGTGTTCATGTGTTTGTTAAAGGAGTCTTTGCGCGTGAGACTCTTTCCACACTGATTACATGTGAACACTATGGTTCCAGTGTGACCATCCGTGTGGTTCTTGAGACTACCTTTGGTTGTGAAGCTCTTTCCACACTGAGCACATGCAAACGGCTTCTGTACGGTGTGACTTATCATGTGGTGTTTGAGTGTGCTTTTATATGGGAAACTTTTACCACACTCTGTGCATCTGTAAGGTTTTTCTCCAGTGTGAATCCTCATGTGGTTCTCAAGGTCTTGTTTTTTACCAAAACTCTTTCCACACTGTTCACAGGTGTAAGGTTTCTCCCTAGTGTGAACTCTCATGTGAACATTCAGGTTCTGCTTTAGACTGAAACTCTTTCTACAATGTTTACAGCTGAAAGGCTTCTCTCCAGTGTGAATTCTCATGTGCAGTCCAAGGCTTCTTGAATTATAGAAGCTTTTTCCACACTGTTGGCATGTGTACGGCCTCTCCCCAGTGTGAATTCTCATGTGCATAGCAAGGCTTCCTGAATTATAAAAGCTTTTTCCACACTGACGGCATGTGTACGGCCTCTCTCCAGTGTGAATTCTCATGTGGGTTTTTAAGCCTTGTGTATACCTAAAACTCTTTCCACACTGTTCGCAGGTGTAAGGTTGCTCCCTAGTGTGAACTCTCATGTGAACTTTAAAGGTGCCATTTTGCTTAAAACTCTTTCCACACTGAGGGCAAGAGTAAGGCTTCTCTCCGGTATGAACTCTCATGTGCTCTGCAAAGTTTCCAGTTTGATAGAAGCTTTTTCCACACTGATGGCATGTGTACGGCCTCTTTCCAGTGTGAATTCTCATGTGGGCTTTAAAGCTTTGTTTTTGACCAAAACTCTTTCCACACTGTTCACAGGTATAAGGTTTCTCCCCTGTGTGAACTTTCATGTGAACATCAAGGTTTGACTTTTGACTGAAACTCTTTCCACACTGTTTACTGCTGAAATTACACCCAGATTTGGATTTCTGAGGTCTTCCGTGTGATGAAGTATTTTTAGTCAGTGTAGGTTTTTCATCAGTGGTTATTTTTTGGGGTTTCTGCTGTTTCTCTTCTATTTCATTCTGTTGATAAGTCTCTTCTTTCAGCACCATCAGGTCTAAAAAAAAAAAAAAAAAGTTAACTTTAGTATGAAGGCTCAAAGTGACAAGAAATGGATGTTTTCACCCAAATATTAAAATGACCTTACCATTTACTCTCCGTCATGTGGGTTTTAAACATTTCCTTTATTGTGGAACACAGTAAGCTAAGTTTTTTTTTTATCAGCTCAGTCAAACTTTTTTAATTTATTGTTTTAATTTATTTTATATAGCGCCAGTGCTCAAGGATGCTTTACAAACAGTAGGAGAATAAGAAAAGCAATAACCTTAAGAAGGTAGAGAAATTGGGAGACTAATAATACATAAAATAATGACGACAGACATGAGAACAAGTAATGAAAGAAACTCATTCCTGTCTTTCAATGGCTGTTTCCATCCACTTATTTTGCATATGCACATAAAAAAACGGTTGATGGAAACTACTTCAACTGCGTATAAATTTTGAAAATGCACATAAAAAACTTATGCGCATAACTGAGTAGGATAAACTTTTTATTAGATAAGAAAAGATGCTCATAAATCACGATGGAAACACTTTTACTGAACAAATTTCAGTATGCGCATTAAAAAAAGGTCATGTGATTTTGTTATTAGAGATCATGTGATGATATAAATGTGTGTAAATGGACAAATCAGCAGGCTGAGCACACTGTAGAACCATCTGAACGGTTGTTTTGGTCATTCTAAAACACCTTACCATTTAAGTATTAGTGTTATTATATTATTAATGACCTCCAGAATCAAGAGCGTCTGTGCTCCGTGTCTGACACCTTCAAACACCACCGCTCTTCACTGCATGTCAGGATTGCCATCTGAGGCGCAAGTCCTTTATTAGATGAAGAAAAGATTGAGGCAGCTTCTCTTATCGCAGCAAATTCCATTTTTACTGTTGATATTTGGCGCCAGTTAATCAGGAAGTGACGATTTTGTTTACTTTGACTCTTTGAATGGAAACGCTGCTTTATTTGCACGTCTTTTATGCGATAATCCAGTTTTGCGCATAAAGTTCATTCGCCTTTTTGGATGGAAACATAGCTCATGAGTGCTTATGTGCCTTTAGGAGAACTAGGCAGCACACTCAGGGCTGCAAGATGGATTTAATTTAGTATTCTTATTATTAAAATATATCTGAATGAGGATCAAATGACTGAGTTGGTCTTTGAGAATGAAAACCAACCTGTTTGTTCCTGCAGATCTTCCTGTTTGACTGTGAATGTTTCTTCAATCTTCAGGTCTTCACTCTCCACTTTAATAAACGCCATCTTTATAACAGCGTGGAGATCAGTCGCTTCAGCAGGAGCTTTTCTCTGTGTTTAGACACTTTATCCTGTTTAAATAAATAAAACAATGAACAGAAACAAAAAAACTTCTCTTCAACACTTGCTTCAACAGTTTCTTTATATGAGAGTAATTGACAAAAAGAAATCAGGTAAGTCTGAGTAAGAAACAATAGCCATAAATGAGCTGATTAAAATTAGTACTCCATTTCTTATATATAGTGATGTTTACTTTATGCTGTTTAATATAGACATTATGCTATTTAATAAATTAAACCTTCATTAAAACACTTATTACACACACTTCTGTAATTTTTAGGCATGTTGTTTCTTTATTGTTTTGTTTGTTTTATTTACTTTATTGTCTGTTTACAGAAATGTTGTAGCTCTTTTTTTTGCACAAGACAAATTCCCTCTCTGGGACAAAAAGGTTATCCTATTTTTATTCAAACAATAGTCCTCATTACTGTGAGTAAAAGAGTACTTTGTTGCATAAAGGGTTAAAATAATATTGTCAACAGCAGGTACATTATTTACCACTGAATGAAAAAAAAAATTAAACTTTAATAAACCGTTTTATAAGTGTAAACCCTTCAAAACAAACCTTTCTCCAGTTGAATCACAACGCGGGAGCGGCGCAGGCTTATGACGTCACACGCCACGCCAAAATAAAAGTCTTTATTTTTTTACCTTTTTTGACACTGCTTCCTCTTCTTGTTTTTTGGCGGTTGGCAACCAGCTTTTGGAGCATTACAGCTACCATCTGGATTGGAGTGTGATTCAGGAGTTAACTAACCCATGTATTTCTTATAATGAAACTTATAATGTTCTTCTTATAATGATACACACACACACACACACACACACACACACACACACACACACACATATATATATATATATATATATATATATATATATATATATATATATATATATATATATGTGTGTGTGTGTTTATATATATATATATATATATATATATATATATATATATATATATATATATATATATATATATATATATATATATGCACACATATAAATAAAAAATATACATATACAAGTGTGTGTGTTTTTCCTGTAACTGTGTGAATAATCTATTTCTTTCTGTGTGATATGTTGGGCAGTGCATTATTACATGTTTTACAGTCTCCTGTTTGTTATTACACTCACACATCCCATCTGCATGTTTATTGATCATATGTAATGTACTATTGAGTGCTGTGTGATTAAAACTCATTCTTGTGAACTTGTCTTCTTCCTGTTTGCTTTTCCTTGTTTCCCTACCTCTTCCTACTTTGTTCTGTATGGTGTTATATTGACGTCCTGTACTCCATTATTCCATATATGTTGCTATTTTCCCAATACTTTAGTTTTAATGATACTTTTGATTTCTGGCTTGCTGTATTTGATGTTAATGTCTATCGTAGTTTGATGTGCTGCTTGTTTTGCCAACTTGTCTGCCATCTCATTCACACTGACCCCTATGTGTGCTGGTACCCACAACAATGAGATGATAACTCCTGATTTTGAGATTATTTTCTAACTGTACTATTTCATAAATGATGTCCTGACGTGACTCTGATACTAAATGTTTTATACTCATAAGTGCTGAACTTGAATCAGACGCAATGACTACTTTAATTGGTTTATTATCCTCAACCCACTTTAGAGCCAACCATATCGCTACCAATTCTGCTGTATACACTGCTAAATTATTATTTTTGCAGCTTCAATCTTTAACGTTGGAATATTGTATGACACTCCTACCCTTTGTCCAATTCTTGATGCATCTGTGTATATTTCAGTTGTTTCATTGTATTTTTCCTTTATATAATTTTCTTCTCGTTTGCTGTCGATCTCACTTTCTTGTTTTTCTTTCATTATTTCAAAATCAACTTCCAAATCACCAAGCAGCCATGTGGGAACTACTGGAAATACTATAGTGGGCGAAATTGTTAGTGTGTCTATTTCCATATCATTTATTTTACTTCGTATTATCCATCCATAACCTTTAACATCATGTTTCTCTCGTTCTTGGCACTGAATCGGAACTGTTTGTGTTATGTGATTGAGCCTTCTCACACTTCTACTATGTTGTTTAAATGCAAGCCGGCTGATGGGCTGCAGCTGGGACCAATCAGCCTGTGATGAGAGCATGCAGTTGTTTCTTCTTCGTTATTTATATATATATATATATATATATATATATATATATATATATATATATATATATATATATTTATATATATATATATATATATATATATATATATATATATATATATATATATATATATATATATATGAGATAAACTTTTTGCCCCTTTTACAGACCTTGGAGAAGGAAGACACAAAGCAGTGGGGAAAAATACTTTCAGTGTGCTTTGCCATCTCAGCCCTGTTTTTTTATATCCCAAAATGAATGGCAGGCACTTAGGAAACAACAAGAAGGGAGACTTTATCAGAGTCTTCAGTGGACCAACATTATTTCCAGAGGCATCAATTCTCTCCACCCCTATTGCTGATGTCGAAAATACCAGGGCCAGTTTTCACTTTATGCGGGTTACTGCTGGTTCACAGATTGCCCAGTGAGCGCACGTCACTATCTGTGGTGAAAAGATTTTAAAAGCGACAGTGGTTCTCTGTGGTGATGTGCGTCAAGGCACTCATGAACTCAGAAGAAGGCCAGTCCGTGCAGATGCTCATCTGTTCATTGCACAGCTCCTACAAACGAAACTCCCTAGAAGTTTATATTTGGAGTCAATGAACAAACATCCCCACACTGTCAGAAAAAAATGTGCAAAATTTGTACCTTTAGGGGTACAATGGCTTGTCACTGGGGCAGTACCCTCAAGGGTACACCTGTTGTACCCTTTCACATGGGTACATATTTGTACCCAAGCAGTATGTACCTTAATGGCTCAAATATGTACCTCTGCTGACTAATTTGTACCTTACTTGAGCTATGGTACAATAATGTACCTTTAAAAAAGGTACAATTCCTCTTCCATAGGGATTAATTTTGTACCTTTTCATTTCAGATTTGTACTCCATACACAGCACATTAAATTTCATTTATCACATTTATTAAACATTAAATATCAACATTTTTACAGGGTGAATGTTTAAACATTACATTATAAAAGAATAAAAAGCTTTTTCCATGAGTACAAACTGCACGAAAATTGTAACTTTATACCTTTAACATTTTATCACAAACACACACTTAAAGATTCAAAACAATTACATTGTCATCTTTTCAGAGGATGAATGTTTTAAGCTATCACAATGTCATACCAGATGCATAAACTTAAAATAATATCTGCTTAAACATTTTAAAACATTTTATGAAACTGCAAAAAGCTTAATATTATTTTTTTTTCAACATCAGTACATACAGCCCATTTCACTGCGCAGTTTTACCAATGTAACAAAGTAATTTTTCTAAAACAGCACTAGACCTCATGAAGTACATTTTTGCTAGTGCACTGCATTCTACATTTTCTAAAAGCATCAAGAATCTCAAAGCAATCTTTTTCAGTACAGTAAATTGGAAGATGTCACTTATACCCTTTATAATTTTAGATCTCAAAAACACATTTGATCAAACAGTATTACACATTTGATTTAACGTTTCTAAACATTCTTAAGAAACTGTTTATCAGCAGCGTATGTTTCAAGAGCCTGAAAGTCCGTCTGTCTTGGTTTATAACACCCCATTCAAAGTCAAATTCTTACTGTATTTGCATGGAAATATGAATCACACAACACCAGTATTAAAAAGCCCATATTATACATGAAATAGGGTCATATTTAGGTTGTAAGGGTCTCCAACAACAGTCTAATATGCATGCAAGGTCATAAAACACTTTAATGGTCTTATAATCTGCATTTATTTTTACCTAATTATCCCAGCGACTCCCATATGAATCCTTCAGCGATTCATTTGTTCCCAAACCCTTCCTCAGCGCGAAGCTAATCTGCGCTGATTGGACCGATGACAGCCTGCTGCGATTGGTCGACAGTGACAGGCTTCAGCACGAGACAGAGTGAAATGCCCAGCTGGTAATCAACTATATAAAAGTAGTCACAGTGCACACACGCTTCATAGTGTAAGGCTTTTTTCACACACACACACAACCCTCCTCAGAAGAACTGGGGAGATCGACGCAAGTCTCTCTCTCTCCCTCTCCCTCTCTCTGTCTCACACACACACACACAACGCTCCTCAGAAGAACTAGGAAAAGCGACGCGAGTCTCTCTCTCTCTCTCTCTCTCTCACACACACACACAACGCTCCTCAGAAAAACTAGGGAAAGCGACGCGAGTCTCTCTCTCTCTCTCTCTCACACACACACACACACACAACGCTCCTCAGAAGAACTAGGGAAAGCGACGCGAGTCTCTCTCTCTCTCTCTCTCTCTCACACACACACACACACACAACGCTCCTCAGAAGAACTAGGGAAAGTGACACGAGTCTCCTGTCTCCTAGCTTACGATCGATCGCCATAGCAACGACAAACGGCAGTGGAACGCGAGCTCACAAAAGCCTTTAACGTTAAATCCGTAAACAAAGCGGCACGCGTCGCGTTTTTAACGTGGCTTACATGTGATAAGAGAATATAAAGAGTAACCGCGTGTACTGTACCAGGTTAACAACTCATCTTTGGGTAGAGACTGTCAATATTATCCATCTGAGCACAGCGTGACTTCATTCGACCGGCGGCGTCTGTGTGTGTGTGTCTAGTGTTTTTTCTGTGTTAGTGGGCGGGGCCGCAGGTTTCAAATCTCCCTGGTTTGCGCGCGTAACTACTGGCCAGGCTTGTGTTTCGTGGCTGCGTCATCGCGAAACACCTAATGACTCGTTATCAAGACGACTCGTTTGAAGCATTATTGAATCAATAGTTTTAAACACTGTACACTTACAGATTTAAGCCTTAGCTGGATATTTCACTTCACTTAGAGCTGTGTTACACACTACATGGAAGGGCATTTTCAAAAACCCATAATATGGGCTCTTTAAAAACTTGCCACATAGAAAACAGTGCAGTATTGACGTTTAAAATGTATTTCATTAGGAAAGAGTCATTTCTTCTCTATTAGCATTAGCACATGAAAACAGTTCAATTTGAAACCCTGAAAGTGTCAATCTCTTTAAGGATGTTTGGCTGAGAAAATTCTTAGCATTGTTTCATCTTGTGCTTCTCAGTTGATTTGGGCAATGTTATTGAAATGTCTATAGCTGCTAGTCTTAAAATACTGATGCACAGACTCGAAACATATGCACCAAAGTAAATGCAAAGATCCAAGCATTGCTGTTTGTTGAAGACCCAGCAATACCAGTTCTCTCGAACTGCTGCACTACAAGTTGTTTTTCTTGTAATTTTGGATCTCTATCTTTACATTGTTGCTGATGTTCAAATTCAAATTGTTGCTCCATCTTGGGGAGTTGCTGATGTTCATCTTTTGCATTCTTTATGTAGTGTGAATAAGCCAAGTTGAAAACACAGTAAACAGCGAAGGATGCAATAATGTCTTTTAACTTCTATTCTCCTAGACTTTGCAGAGGACTTTCAACCATCTGTATAGTTGGGTATGGAGCATCATCATCATCCCACTGTGAAAAGAAAAAAACATGACATCAATAAACAATGTAAAATCTGTTAGAACTGCATAACATCTATTAGAGTATTAAAGTGTTTAACCAACAGTTCCCAAACCTCTTCCAGTGTAATTACTGTAAGCAATCAACTTTCTCTGCTCGAAAGTCAGAATCTATTGCAAAATAAAGTCATCCATTAATTTATTTTCTTTTCGGCTTAGTCCCTTTGTTAATCTGGGGTCGCCACAGCAGAATGAACCGCCAACTTATCCAGCACACGTTTTATGCAGCGGATGCCCTTCTAGCTGCAACCCATCACTGGAAAACACCCATACACACTCATTCACACACATACACTACGGCCAATTTAGCTTACCCAATTCACCTGTATCACATGTCTTTGGACTTGTGGGGGAAACCGGAGCACCCAGAGGAAACCCACGCCAACATGGGGAGAACATGCAAACTCCAGAAATGCCACATGACCCAGCCGAAGCTCGAACCAGCAACCTTCTTGCTGTGAGGCGATCGTGCTACCCACTGCTCCACCGTGACACCCTAAAATAAAATAAAGACAAATAATGAAGCACTCTTAAATAATTTAATAATATAAAGGACCTGTTTTTAAAATAAAGAAAAAAATTATTGGAACATTTAGCAAATGTTGAATAAAAGATATTGATGCAGTTTTATGAATTACATTTTTTAAAGAAAAACATTGAGGAATGTTCTCTATATAAAGGGTTTGTATATAAGGCCCATGAGTTTGAACTTGCTAAATGCAGCTTGAAAAGGCAATTAATGATCACATCCAAGAAATAAGGGTTTGATCTAGCAAAATTATTATTATGTAAGTTTTATGTTATTACCTGTTAGATCATCTGCAAACTTCTCTTCTCTTGCTTCTTTGTAGACTTTGGCTAGTGGAGATGGTTTTTTCTTAATCAAACTCAGGCACAATACTGGTAAAGCTGTCCTTGAAGCTCTCACTTGGTTGATAAATGCATTCAGTCAGGTTCACCACGACTGAAAATAAACAAAAAGGAAATTAGTGATTCACTTTAACTAAAAACATTATCTAATATTCTTTGTTGCCATTTCCCTTTAGTTCTCACTGTACAAATAGTTGTAAGCTTGAATGCACATATGTGTTTACAACAGAGCTTGAAAGTTTAAATATTTTTACAGTAGTGATAACATTTATAATAGTCATTTGATCCTACAGTTCGGCCTATACTGACATTAAACTTTCATTTAAACTGAGAAGTGATTTAAAATGTGTGATCTCACTGACAAGGGTGTTTTTAATAAAGGGTCACACACCTTATTGTACTGGATATGCAGAACATTCGCATTACGCTCAAAAGATGATGCATCCTCACCAATTGCAGCAATCACCTATTGGATCAAATATAAGTTAATGTATAAATTATTAACAATGATGAAAGCCAAAATACTGAATGTAATGAATGATTGTAACGTTACTTACGTTATTACTCTCCATTGCTTCCTCGTCCACTTCTTTTCAATTTGAAAAAAAAATTTTAAAAATCACAATCGGTGTGAACTTAAGGTTTACAGCAAAAAAAAAACCCTTTAAATTAGCAACTCAAAGGTTTGATAAACGACCTGCACCTTGATCTGACGGGACACCGGTATTAGTAGGACTCTCTTGGACATGCGTTTATAACGTTATTTAAATATATAACGTTGCAAAATACAACTGCTATAAATCAATGTGGGTCGTGGTCAGCTTTATGATTCTCTTCCCCGCCAACAGCAGCTTTACTTCGGCCAGTCCATCTCGGATCTGCCGCTCGATTCAATCTCCCCATTGTAGTTAAAAAATAAAATTTAATACATTTTGTGTATTTCTAACGGCCAGTTTTTGGTGTTTTAAATCTGTTACTTGTTCTCAGGTGTATTATTTTGGCATATTCCGTTACGTTTTATAATAATTGTATTAATTTATGTATTTATTAATGCTACACTGTTGTACTCTGTCTTTGTTTACCAATCTGGTAACCTTTAAATCATATTGTATACATCTCCTATATACTTGTATGTCCATTGTAGTAGTTTATTAAATCTGATAATCAAAGAAAGGTCTGTGTATAATAAGCCATTTCACTTCACATTTAGGGGGATTTATGTTAACATTTTCTTTAAAAATATATTAATTTATAATATTTATAAGGTCATGTTTTATAATTAAATAATTTTATTGTTAATGTACAGTTTTTTTGTGCATTTCTTCCAAATAACCAACAACTCATGACATAAATGAAGGACCATTTCATACACGTTGATTTGCTCCTTTTTTCATACAAGTTATTGTACCTTTCTTTGGGCCTTAAATGGCCCAAACATGGACCCTTTGACAGTTGGGAACATATTTGTACTTTTTTTTACCCTTAAATGGTACATATAAGTATCTTAGGGTGCTACTTTGAACCATTGAGGATACAACTTCACCATTTGTACCCCAAGTGTTCACAAATGGACCCCAACCATACCCTTTTTTTCTGACAGTGCATGAACTGCAGGTGTGAGGTGTTGAGGATTAAGGGATGTGTAGTCTGGCTGCCTAGACCTGTATCAAATATTTATTTGGGTCCTCATACTTGGAGAAGATCTGGAATATAACTGTCAAAGGTAAGTTAATTACTGGATGCTAAAGTTAACATTTTAATGTTCCTTTGTAGTCCTAATTCTAAGAGAAAATGATACACAATGGTTATGAATCTTGATTGTACAGAATTTAAATATGGGTTTTTGTTTCCTCCTTGGATGTGAAAGGCTATGTTTTCAGTACTAACGCTACCGTGTGGTTAACAGATGTTCAATAATTATTGAAGTAATTTTAAAATGTGTATGTAGGTTAAAACATCAGACTAAAACTTTTTCATTAGAAAAATTATTTATGATATAAAACAATTTTGTAACTAAAGCAACTGCCTTTAACATTTAACTCAAATAAACTCAAAAGAACTACAAACACAGGGGTGCACAAACTTGGTCCTGTATTGCTGGTGTCTTGAATAGTTACATTTTAACCACAATCAGACACAATATGACCAGCTAATTATTAGACACCAGTCATCCAAGACCAAGTTTGTGCACTCCTGTACTAACTTTATTGAAATGCATATCTATTATTATACAAATTTAATTTCCAAAACTCTCCGGTTTGCATGCTCAATTGCTATTGTGCATGGAAGTTATTTCACCAAATCATCAATGTTCCCATTGTATAGATGGGCTAGGATCTCGAATTCGCTGAAATCGCTGCAAAGCAGCTGCAGGCTTTCTCCCTCTTCTGAGACCCCAACAACCTCTACTTCCTCAGTTTCATGTCTTCTCTCAGCAACCTGCATTGAGTGAGTAAAATTGACATGTTTACATCTGTAATTGTTACAGTGTTATTACAGTGATTGATTTTCATTATAACTTCTTTACAGAGCTATAATAATAAAGTTGAATAAAAATGTTATATTGTTATTAGCAGACCATGCAATCAATAAAAATGTTATATTGTTATTAGCAGACCATGCAATGGCAGTCATGTATGCAGAAATTATAAAGTAATATTTGATTATATTATAAAAGTTCTGTAATATGAAGAGTTTCATATCAAGTGAATCTATTTTATTTGAATAGTTTAAACGTAAATGAATATGCTTATTCACAGTTTATAATCAAAAAGATTTTATATCTTATAGTTTATTTTACTTTTTTGTGAGTTCTAGATAGAGATGCACAATATTATCAAACATCATTGGTGGTCATCACTTAAAGTGATGTACTGTTCATATTTTAAGATATTTTATTAAATCAACTGTAAAATCATAGAATCACAAAACTACCAAATAGGTTCACCCTCAACATATGCCAAAATTTTTATTATATTGAATAAATGTCAAATCTAAATGTGTGCATTGTAGGTGTGTATTCCGTGTTTCAGGTGAGATGTTAAACCGAGGTCCTGACACTCTGTGATCATTAAAAATCCCAGGATGTCCTTTGAAATAAAAGAGTAGGGGTATAACTCCGGCATCCTGGCCAAATTTGCCCACTGGCGATTTGAGTGTCCAGAAAAGCGCTATATAAATGTAAAGAATTATTAATTATTATTGTAGTGATGCCTACACCAGCACTGTTCAAGTTGGCTAATATAAATGTATTATCAAATGATCTTACTTTAATTTTTAATAGCAAATGATCAACTTTAGCTTTCAAAATTTTTTAATGTCTTTAATTCTTACTTTATTCTTGGTCCCACTTTATATTAGCTGGCCTTAACTACCGTGTTCTTGCATCAAAAAAATAAATACAATGTAATTACTGTGTACATAATGTATTTGCAGAACACCTGTGGTGCTCTTGAGGTGAGATACGGGTTGGGCTAGGTACAGGTTTGGTGGTATAGGTAGGTGTAAGAGATGGACAACAATGTAATTACAGATGTAATTACATATAGGTATTTTATCATAAGTACAAAAAAGATGTATTTACACAATAAGTACATTGTAACAAATGTATTTCAAAGCACATAGTAGTTTGAGCCACCTAATATAAATTTGAACAGAAACTCATAAAGGTTTATAACCACTACAGGGTCATTAAATAATTAAATAATTAATACATTTTAGTTTTTGGGTGAACCATCCATGTATATTTTAACTTAAATTGATTTAAAAAAAAAATACTTGCCCTATGACTACTATTTGACAACTACTGTTCGAATGGTATAAACTGTTGGTCATGTATTTCTTTTTTACACTTGCATGCTTCCAAGTCAAGTCTTAAACCTTGGTTTCAGTAAAAACAAAAGTGCTCAAGTAAAACGTTTGTTTCATATGGTTTTGCTCTCTTAAAAACCTAAAATAATGCTGCTGAGTGGTACCGTGTTACACAACTCTTGCAAATTTATTATATTAATTCATGTATTTATTTTAATGAATCTAATAGATTTTTGGAAAATGCAGGAATACTATAAAGTTATTATATTACTAAATGTTTTGCTTCATATTTTTTTTTTTACCTTTGCTGTGGTGTAAGTTGAAGAGTTTATTTTACCCTTCCCACTCTCCCAGATGTAAACTCTCATGTGAGAGGGCTCAATCTCATCTCCTTTGAAAAGCTCCAGTAGGGCTATGTCCCTCCAAAGTGAGACATTGATTGTGTTCTCTCTACACTTCAGACTAAAGTCGAGGATTGGGACCTGTTGTCCCTGCACCTCTGTCATCCTCAGTGCTTGGATCTGCCAAATTGGAGCACAGCAGTGATGGGTAAGTAAATCAGTTCACTCAAATGAATAATGAAAATTCTGTCACTGTTTACTCGCTCTTTATTTCAAACCTGTTCAAATCTTCTGTTGAACACTAAAGAATATTTTTTTGAAGAATGCTGAAAACCAGTAACCATTGACTTCTAAAGTATTTGTTTTTCCTACTGTGAAAATCAATGATTACAGCCCAGCAAGCAATAGCCGTCATTTCACCGGCTAGGTGAAGTATAGACCAGATCTAGCCCGGCTACGTGTAACCCAATTTTAACCCAAATAACCTTAAATTTGGTTGCATGTTGTTTTTCTGCTAAATCAAGCTTGTGATACGTATGATATTTCGTCATGCAAGAAAGGTCAATAACGTTTATGAGGTTCCTGCGAGTAATAGACGTAGTTTCAGTTTCTCTGTGAAGTATAGACCCAATCTAGTCCGGCTATGTGTAACCCATCTCTAGCTCAAAAAAAAACTTAAACTTGCTTACCTGTCTTTTTTTGGCAAAATACCTTGTAATATGTATGATATTCCATTAAAGGGCACATAGGTTACCCCTTTTTTCATATTTAATATAAGTCTTTTGTGTCCCCAGAATGTGTCTGTAAAGTTTCAGCTCAAAACACCCATCAGATTATTTATTATAGCTGTTTGAAGTGTCTATATTATAGCTGGAAAAAAGGTTTTGCTGTTTTTTTGTACTGGCCCTTTAAGGCTAGTCCTCCCCGCCCACCGTTCCCACGTGCCTGTCAGCAATAGCCGCCCTCGGCTGCCTCAGGAAGCAGATCTCACATAACGTGTGTGAGAAATACTACAGTAAGAACTTTAACAATCAGTATTTGATGCATTTTTTTTTGTGGATTTGCAACAATGAGTCACACAATGTCATTACAAAGTTCACGCACACACACAGCAAGGACACAAACACATAGCGCACACACATACACACACACACACACACACACAAATGTAGCGTAGACATACACACACACATAGCATAGAGAGAGAGAGAGAGAGTGCGTTAAGCTTTGCACTCGTTTTGCACGCATATGTGACATGATACTGGTAATCTCCACTGCTGTATGGATATCTCCTATATTAATGTACAAAATAAACCTGATTTAACGTCCACAAACCACGATTAAAGCGTCTTCCTTTATAATTGTTCTGACACGCAGCTGTGCTGATTAAGTGAATCTGAAGTGAATCGCTATAATTCATTACACTCGTGCTCTGTTTTAAAACATTTTAAACTTGTAAAACTCACTCTTGATCACATTTGATGATGATTGATGACTCTAGCGAACTGAACAGACCTTTTATTCCCGGCTACTTTGCGCACGTCCATTCTTGATGATATAATTATACACGTGACTACCGGGACATGTTAATGCGCACAGCTGTCAATCAATATTGGTGGGTGGGGGGACCGCTCTCCTACGTAAAGTTGCGATCAATCTGAAAACCGCTCCAATTGGTCCACCGTTTTTATGTTGTTAAATTTGGAAAAAAAAGGAACATGGTGTTTTTCACCGTAGGTGCCCTTTAATTGTGGAAAATTAACAATTGTGTATAAACAGAATCGCTAATACACTGTGATGCACATAATCTGTGTATTTAAATGAAGTTTATTTATTAACTAATTATGAGAGGAGCATGTGCTTATGATTGACTGCTAATGCATTGGATCCACCAATCAGATGATTCCTAAATCACTATAATAACCAGAGTATCTTACCTTAGCCACCTTCGCTTTGAAAACTCCACCCCTCCAACCCCTACTCCTCCCTTTTCCTTGACAGGGCGGCACAGAGGCCCAGTGGTAAGCATCGTGGCCTCATAACAAGAATGTCACTGGTTCATATCTTTACCTGGCCAAGTTGACATTTCTGTGTGGAGTTTACGTGTTTTCTCCGTGTTTTATTATTTAATTTCTGTATTTTTGTTATATACCCATCTGTTTCACTTTATTCTGTAAAGGGCTTTGAGAAGAAACTTTTAAAGATGCTACAGAAAATTATTGTTATTAGTTTGTTCATTAAGATATTAATAAATAAAACAGTTTAAAAAGTATTTCCTGTCTTGCAGTGTTAGGTGTTTAATGAAGAGTTGGGCTTTCGGAGCATCTGAAGGAAGCCATTTAATTGTGTTTTATAGACAATAATACTGTTTAAAGCTAAAATCACCAGATGTGCTCACTAATTGGTGAAGTTAAACCAGTCACTACATTCATACATGCTTCAGACTATTAAACACACCAGATCAACACATACATATTGTGTTTGTTCTCTACACAGGCTACAGGGCTGTAATCTCACTGTTCAGTGCTGTGAGAGTTTGTCTTCAGCTCTACAATCCTCAAACTGTGTCCTGAGAGAGCTGGACCTGAGTAACAATGACCTGCAGGATTCAGGAGTGAAGCTTCTCTCTGATGGACTGAAGAGTCAACACTGTAAACTGGAGACACTGAGGTAAATGATTCTCCACTCTACAATAACTACAGTCAGAGAGTTTCATATTAGGGCTTTTCATGCTTGAACATGTTAACCCTGGGTGATACTAAACCCCAGATAACAGGAATTATGGTTTATCAGTAATTATGTTTCACACTGCTCATACTATACCTGTAGTTAACCCTCAGGGGTCTGAGGTGATTTTGGGACCCCTGAGATGTTTTGACATGCCCTGACATTTGTGCTTATTTCAGCTACTTTCAGTACTGGCCAACATGTATTTTATTTGTATTCAGCACAAACTGTGCTACAATAATATGTGAGAAATATTGGTGTACATGCTTGTGTTTTTTAGAAATAAATATTATGTGTGGTTAGTAGGTTTTAGAGGAAACAATAGCTGAAATAAGGTCCAAAAACCACACTGAATGTGCCTGAACATGACTTTAGAGTAAGCAGTCTTGTAGGCTGGAATATTTACTGCACAATTATGTGGAAATGATTCTGTTCTCTCATTCAAAGAAAACATTACAAATGATCTAGGATTTGTTGGTGTAACGAGGAGACTGACACGGAGGGATCCATTATGCAGTATTTATTAGTCACAGTCAAACACAAACATCCAATACGCACTAAAGTGTGAACACACATCAACAGTAATCAATAATGGTCTTGGGGCTGGCGGCTGACTGACACAGAGTGATTTACCAGGCATAGATCAGTGGCAGGCGGAGTGGTTCAGAATCAGTTAGACAGGCTTGGGTCGAGGGGAGGCAGCGTGGTTCAGAGTCCGTGTATAAAGCAAGGGTCGTGGGCAGGCAGAAGGCAACTCAGAGTCAGAAACAGTCCGGGGTTATTCTCAGAAGATCAGACAGGAAAGAACGCTCCGTAATGCTGGCCGGGGCTAAACAAGACTTCGCAATGAACTGGTGTTTGAGTGTGGCTTATATAGGAAGCGTGGGTCGTTAACTAGATTCAGTTCAGGTGTGTGCACAATCAGTTTAGATGGATGATGTAATGCTTAAAAGTCCGGGGATGGTGACCTCTGCTGGCCAGCGAGGGGAATGACTGGGACCGAGTCGGTAACAGTTGGGTTTGTTTTGGGTGATCTCAGCGGTATGCATGAGTGACAATGGTCATGAATAATTCACACTTGGAGAGACAACAGAAACTCCCCCACTCCCCCATCAAGGGCAGTGTACAGCAATGTCCATCTGCAACAGCTAGCCCAAACTAAATGCTTGTTGTATTACTTGCTGTGTGACCATGTAAACACTCTGGGTGAACAATATACAGTGCTCTGCATATATAAGTACACCCCTCACTAATCTCTCTTTTACATTTATATTTTAAATAGGAAGCTCTACAATATTATATTTGTGGATATACAATAGATTAGCCAAATTTGGAGCTCATCTAACAAAATAACTTATGATAAAGCTCCAAAAACTGGTCCACTCAAATGTATATGTTCTAGAAAAATATTAAATACAAAATGAAAAAAGAGGAAAAATCAAGAGAAGCAAAACAATGGAAGAATTCAGCTGAAATTTTGTAGGGTTTTTTGCAATATTTAGCCTGAATTTAATTGTGTTATCTTTCAATTTCTGAATATGTTTGGTGACTAAAATATTATTGTAATAAATATTTCATGTTTAATAAATCTGTTTTGTTTAAATGCACCAAAATACACTGCCTATATTGACTGAGAAATGGAGGAAAATCTGGATTTTCAGAATGGGCTGTACTCCATTATGCTGAGCGGCTGTATGTGCACTTATACAGCGTGCACATATAATATATATTTGAAATGCTCTAAAACGTGTTGGCCAAACTCTCTTGTGCATTAATCCAGCATTTAATAATCATTTGTGAATGAGTCTGAGACACTGAAGTAGCGTAATGACAAAAGCTTTAAACACAAGAATAAATCCTATTTTAAAGATGAAAAACAATTCCTTTAAATCTAAATCAGATTTGAAGACCTTTTATAGAGATTTCCCCAAATAGTTGCAGTCTTAGTTCACTTTTTGAAAACTTTAGCAGGTTGTGACTATGTCTGTGGGTGTCAACATTCAACATCACTTTCTGTGTGAACAGCCCTTAAGTCTTACCAGATGTGGAGCCCAAATGTGCAGGGGTGTGATTTTATTTATATTGATATACAGTTCTACAGATGATGTGGAGTCCTTGTTGAGTGTGTGAGTGTGTTTGCTGATGTGAGGGCTTGATCAATAAGAAGAGCTAATCAGGATGTGTGTGTGTGTGTGTGTTCATCACTGCTGTTGACATGAGCAGAAACAGCAGTCAGCATCTTCACAACACAAAGAGATGTGTGATTGTCCAACTGTGTGATGTGGACTATTGCTGTGTTTGTAGATTGTCTGGCTGTATGGTGACAGAGGAAGGCTGTGGTTTTCTGTCTTCAGCTCTGACTTCAAACCCCTCACACCTGAGAGAGCTGGATCTGAGCTACAATCATCCAGGAGATTCAGGAGTCAAACTGCTCTCTGAACAACTGGAGGATCCAAACTACACACTGGACAAACTCAAGTATGTGGAGCATCACTGGCCTTGTGCTTTTCCACTGAATGGCTTTAAAAAGACACTAGAAAGCTATTTTCTGATCTTCAGTTTTCTGTGAGGGTTATGGGGTGAGGACAGACAGAAGATACAGCTTGTAGAGTATTCCAGTCATGTCTATGAAGAGCAAATCATTGAGTGTGAAATGAATCTCCTCTGTATATGTTGGAGTGTATTGGCTCAGTTGTGACATTAAGCGGGACACACTGTACAGTTTCAGCATTTGAGCTGAGCAGAGAAACTTCTTCCTCCATTTGTGCTGAAGAATCCTCCAATATCAGGTCAGGAATAGGGTTGGGGATTGAGGATGGATTCAGATTCTGGAATCAGACACTTGGATTAATGTTCAGACTCTTGTTCTAAAATCAACATCTGGATTCCTCTTCTCTGTGCACACATGTGTATTTTTCACTAGCTAATCTGTCAGGAACTGGCGAGCAGCTTTAATAATCTGAACATAGTTTAGAGATGGACTGCAACATGTGCTCAAAGGCTGCATGTGCTGCAGAACGATGGCAAAGCTAAGTGTGATCACTGTAATAAATGAATGTTGCAGTAGGGTGTCTCCATCAACATGAGCAGTATCTGCGCTTGCTTCACCAACAGCAGAGGAAAAGAACGCACTGTGTTAGATTCATTGTGCATCCCGGCTGGACCCAACAAGTGTTGTGTGTTTTAGCTGAAGAGTTTGGAGCGTGTAGCTGAGCAGCTCAGTGCTAGCTTTAGCTTATTAGCTGAGGGGGGAACTAAACAGCTCATTCTCTCCATCTGTGTGTGTTTACAGTCTGGATCATGGAGGAGACGCGAGGATTACAGCAGGACCCCGCAAATGTAGGACTACACACACACACACACACACACACACACACTCACTCCCACGCATGCACATACACGCACACACACACGCACACGCACACACACACACACACACATACTTGTTTTTGTTACATCGTGGGGACTACTGAGTAGAAGGTTACATGTGGGGACAGCACTTTCTAAATACAGTAAAGCTATAATTTTAAGTTAGATGTGTCAAGAGGAATTATTGATCTAAAATGAATAATTTTTTTATCCAAAATTCTCAAGTTTAGAAAGCGTCATTTCTGTCAGGTTTTTCTATTCTGGTGGGGACATCACAATTGTGTTATACCACAAACTACCACCTGGTGTCACTATTATGAATTACCTGTTGATTATTAATTTTCTAATACAATTGGGAGAATTGTCTTTATATTTGTATTTAATTTTTATCTTGCATTTCACTATTTCACAACAACTTGTATTTTTAAAAGACAATGTCTAGGATTTTATTTTTTATACTGAAGAATAAATGAACATTACAAAAATATTGAAATATAAATTCAGATATACAAATCTTTAATCTTAAACTGTATAACAGTAATATGAGGGGGGGAAACAGATAAACAAAAACTAATACCATATAGAAAAATAAAATTAAATTAAACATTTTACTTTTATGTAAATAAGTGCATATTAAGATATTTTATATGAGAGTCTTTTACTGGTATATTTTCAATAGATCAAGTCTAAAGAATCATGTACGAATAAAAGTTGACATTTATGAAGATTAAGCTTTGGCCAGAAGATTTAGTAAATTTGGAAATACGGTGCAGCAAAAATAGACTCAACGCTGAAACGATCACAGCACTGATGCTTCTACTCCGCCTCTGTGTGCTAATCTGTTAACGTGTGCAGAAAAAAAATACACGCTGCTTATGTCCTGCTTACGTGTGCAGTGTCAAACCAACATAACTGTCTTTTTGTGAATCCAAAAACTCAACACAACATTTTTTCGCTTAACACAGCGACAGGAACTTCTTACCTTTAACAACAAAACCTTGTTAAAGGCTATTTCACATTTCTTTTACAATTTTCGCTTCAACGAGTCAATGCGATTTTTAACATAAAATTTGACTGCCTCCCAGCTTCTTCCTTGAAGCGCAGCAGGGGAGGATTTAATGCATTCTTCGCACTGTGTTTTCCCGGGAACCCTTCCAGACTTGATGCAGGTTAGCAACGTTTTTTCTACCGCTTGGATCTCCTCTGTAGACCACTTTTTCCGTGGGTTTCGCGAAGATCCTGAATAAAAAAATAAAGGAACTAGTAATTGTGATTGAGATAACAGCAATTCCTAGCAAAACATGAAATGATTACTTCAGTTTTGTCTCTCATTGTTTTAGTTGCACATTTTTCTAAATTCTAGTTAGCACAGTTGAAAATCTCTAACATATGCTTAACATAATAGTCCAGGGTGACCAACAGCAACAGATGTAAAAATCTTATTATAAGGGAATTCTGATGTCTACAGCAGTTTTGGTGATATTACAACCATTCACATTTCAGCCACACCCCATCACAGTGTTTTCTTCTTGATAAACTGTGCCACATAATGCCAACTGGAAACTGTGAAAGGTCTTTATCTGTTTGGAATTAGTGAAGTTGATGGATATGGATTTTCCATGCAGTATCTTAAAGGAGAAGTTCAATTGCAGAACAAACATTTACAGATAATGTACTCAACCCCCTTGTCATCCGAGATGTTCATGTCTTTCTTTCTTTAGTTGTTAAGAAATAATTTTTTGAGTAAAACATTTTTCAATTACAGGAAATTTACTACCGGAACACACTCCAATTTTCCATATAGTGGACTTCTATGGTGTCCGCGAGTTTGAACTTCTGAAATGCAGTTTAAATGCAGCTTCAAAGATCTCTACAGGGTTCCTACGGGGTTTGGAAAATTGTGGAATTTGATTGAAGTATTTTCCAGGTCTGGAAACATATGGAAAAAAAGAAAGCAAAGTATGGAGAAAAAATTTGTTTGAAATTTTTTACTTTTGTCCCTATTTAGTAAAATGAAAAATTCAAGTAAATTTATTGTACAAAAAAGTAAGCTTTCTTGGCAGCTGTTTTTTTCTGATTCTTTAGTGATTGTCTAACAGACTCAATGAATTCAAAGTGCACCTTTTCATTATGCAAAATGCAGGTTATAAGCACTTTCTTCTCAGCCTATTCTTAGCACAATATATTATTTTAGGGCATCTATATGTTGTCACTCTAAGAAAATAATTAAAAAAACGGAGAAAAATATCTACAGATGACTTTACTATATACCAAATATAAATCTGTATGTAATTAACCATTCATGTTATGTATGGTCTGAAAATCTTTTGAGAGGTTTAGAAATGTCTGGAAAAGTATGGAATTTTGAAATGGAAAACGTGTAGGAACCCTGGCTGTAAACGACCCCAGGTGTTTATCTAATGAAACTATCAGTTTGTCAGTGTGCGTCTAAAAACTCTCATCTCATTTTCTTCTCCAGCTTCAGAATCATCCTATAGCACTGTTTTATCTTTTTTTGTAAACATTGGGTCTGTGTTCTGCAGCGATGGAAGATGATTCTGAAGCTGGAGGAGAAAATAAGAGTTTTTCGACATACCCTAACTGTCTTGAACAGGAGTACACAGAGTTCACATGTGCAGAACTAGACAAGTCCAGCTTTTGAGGTTGAAAAGTACAGAAATTGTAAAATTTAATTTTATTTTTTTTAGAAAATAATAGATTTTTTTTGCTTTATAAGACCCTTCTACCTCGGCTGCAATTTAAACTGATTTTGGAAGTTCAAACTGGAGGGCACAATTGAGGTCCACTATATGGAGAACATTACTGAAAATGTTTTCCCTATAACCATTTCTTTACACCTGAAAAAGAAAGACATGAACATCTTGAATGACAAATAAATTATCTGTAAATTTTTGTTCTGGAATTGAACAAAGTGTGGTTACACACACACACACACAAAAAAAAAAAAAAACAGAATATGTGGGTTAGGCATGCGTTAAACTACAGTAGTCAACATTTGAAGTGGATCAAAAAGTTCAACAAAGCTCTTAGCATGTTCAACAAAGACAAGAATAGTTATTTTTTTGCTGTTGGGATAACTTTGATGAAAGGTTTTTGATCCACTTCAAATGTTGACTCCTGTATACTTAACAGCATATGCTGGTGTTTTTCAACAGTGCACATAGCAAAAATGGCATGAACGGATACATCTAGTCTCAAACCTGACTTCACTCCATGTAGTTTTTTTTTATGGACCATTTTATGATTTCCAAGTTTTGTTTTGTACAGAACTAAGAAGAAACCACTAAACTGAGCACTTCATCCACTTCGGATCTACCATGCCACAGTTAGAAAGCTCCATTAACACAAATCACTGAAAAACACAAAGTTTCTATTTGTTCATGTCAAACTTCTTCAAATTTCACTTGCACATGAAAATCAAAGGAATTCTGTTGTTAATCCAAATAGGTCTTTATGCAGATTTCTATTGATATAACTTGATATTGACTGAACTTTCACAAAAAAATGGAAATTGTGACCTATTTCATAAGACATTCAAACAACGGCTTACTCTTTGTTGTGTCTGGTTGTTCCAAGTCCATTGGCTGCCGTTTTTTAACTTTCTTTCCTGTTGTAAACATATGAGCACAACTTAGAAGACCTTGAATATATGCAATATTCCGTAATGGCACAGAATACTGACTAAATGGTTAACAGTAATTGTGCCACACATGTATTTAACAAAGATTGACTGGTGAAACAACTTCCAAATGACTGGTGAAGCACCCAAATAATAAATAACTGCACAGAATGCACTCTCCTTACAAGTACAACAATATCAGAAGTTCTTACCTTTAGCTGGTTGTGTAGTTTTCTTTTGTCCAACTCCAGCAGTAGACTTCTTTGATTTGTCTGGACACATAATAGCTCTCTTTAATTAAAAGATTATTCAATAAAAACTCCTAAATATCAGCAAGCACACTTGATTTTTTTCTTCCAGTAATAATTAGCCTTTTCTGGCTTTCCCATCATTCCCTTTTAGTAACTGACTTATTTGAATTAAATTAGATTTCAGGTAGTTTGAATTTTTAATATAATATTTAAAATATAATATAATATAATTATAATATTAATTTTTTTCTCAATAATGACAACATTAACAGTTTAATGTCACACCCCTAGACTGTTTACATTGGTTTCTACCAGTGTCTCCCCCACTGTTATGTACTTATTGGTTTCTCAGCGTGACAGTACGACCAACCTAAACAGTATTTCAGCAGTGAGGATGCTGAGGATAGCATTACTCACTGCACTTCCGCTGAGGGTGAGCAAAATCTGGACCTGGGACGAACAGCGATAGACTATGAACTAGATTTGATTTCTTCTGAGGATGTCATCATTAAACTCTCTGTACACCCTGAACTCTCTACCTGTGTTAATTTCCCACCCAGTCTCCCTCAGTTAACACTTGCTAACAGCCATGCTGTCTCAATCCTGCCACCACTGTCACCTGTCAGCCCCTTTTCTCACCCTCAGCTCACCATCTGTGCGGTGGGTTTCCCGGGGGTCTGCCAGTCTCCATCCGTGGCTGGAGGATTCCTCACCTTCACCATAAACATCAGAGTCCAGAACTCTGCCTCGGCCCTCTGACCCTGCGGCTCCACCCCGGCTCTCAGCTCCCTCATCTCCACCTTCGCCCGTCAGTCCACCATTTCCACCGGGCTCCATCGTTCATTCGGCTCCACCCTGGTCAGTCGTGTTCCTACTCCTTCGGCTGCACCTTATCGCTGAACTCCTCCCTCCAGCAGGCACAGCCTCGGTCCTCTGTCACTCAGTCTCAGCCGCGGACCTCTGGATCTCCGCCTCGGTCGCCAGAATCCTTGTTTTTCGGCGCGAGGATGCGCCTTCCCGGAGGGGGGTGTAATGTCGCACCCCTGGACTGTTTACGTTGGTTTCTACCAGTGTCTCCCCCGCTGTTATGTGCTTATTGGTTTCTTCCCCTCGTCACTGTGATTCCCTACAGCTGTCCTCAATAATCAGTATGTCTTTATAAGTTGATTTGTTTGCTCTGTTGCTTGTCGGTCGTTGATGTTACTACCCTGTGTTTCCTGTTCTGCTCTTTGGCTTATTAAAGTCTTTTCATTTATATTACGTCGTTGTTTGTCCATTCCTTGTCTCAGCGTGACAGTTAAATAGTCATGCTGTACCATTTGGATCCAGCTTACAATCCAGGTACCGAAACCCGGAAAACTAGCAAGAAACAATGATGGACAGAATTGAAAGACTACTCAGAAATCTGAGAGCTGCATGCAGTTCCACAATAAAACTTTAGCATAACACTGAAACAGAAGTCGACAAAGAAGGTCCAGTCACTGATCAATTATGTGATCAATAACTCTTAGGCCTGTTATCTGCAAAAGTTGGACACTGAAAATTTAAGGAAAGAAAACGCTGATGCTGAGAAGTATAAAGAGTGATACAGAAAAGCCGGAATCCAAGCTTTTGTTTTTTCAAGAGATGTGTATACAACAAGGCCTTGGCTGGGACGAAGAGCTGCCTACAGATCTTGCACAAGAATGGAAAAAAACTTCCATAGATCCACCACATAATTATCCCCTGATAGTATGGAATAAAGTCTAAGCATAAGCCTAATGGAAACGTTGCTTCATCACTTCAAAGTCCAGGGTAATCCACCTGCTGTGTGATGGAAGCAGTGACTGGAGTGAGAATAGGAAACAACTTCCTGAAGCCCCTGAATATGAAGCGCAAACAAGTTCAACTGTGGATAGATTCAATGAATGGGCTACTGTGGAGCCAGCTCACAATTGGAAACAGCTTTTTTGTTTAAGCTCTGCTTGGATGTGCTCATCTGAAATTTTCATCGCAGCAGTGCACACTTGGGGTGTCTTTCAGTGCTTCTTTTTCAATCTTCTGCCCTTCTTCCAAATGTTCTGCAGAGTTACCTTCACTGTGTTAAGCTTTGCTGTTGCTAGTGCTGCGGAGCCAAATGTTTTAACACAGGTATCTTTAAAGCTCTTAGCACGATGAAGCTTCTCTGGCTGCCTCCGTCCAATTGTGGTTAAGCAATGTAGCTGCACTCCAACCAGCAGATCTCCCTGACTGAGGTCAGACTGTAGCTAATCTGAAGGAACGTGAATTACGGTGGAAAAGCTTGAGGAGGGTGATAAAGATCAGAGTGATAAAGATGTGAGTAATGAGATTAAACAAAGTTAGCAGGTCAGTGTGCAACTCAGTAGCAGCAGCGATCAAAGTGGACCAGAACCTGTACTAGATTTATTGAAGTACAGTAAACTGAAAAAGGAATTAAAAGGTTTGTGCACAATGCAAATTCAAGCTCCAAGAAACTTGTACAAATCAGAAGTAGGCACTGGATTTTGCAAGGCAGAAAACTTGTAAAAGTACATGTATTCTGTTGAAATGTCCTCTGAGCAAACGATTTAAAACAAAACTCACACAGCAGGACATGGCTCCATTGCCATGAGACAGAATAACAAAGACCAGAGCAGAGCCGTGAATTTGGAGATGGTTTCAAGTCAGTTAACAGAAAATTTCCTGTTAGCACTCAAGTGATTTGTCTTCAGAAGAGGGCTATGTGAGGTGGTTTATTTAGACAATGCCAAAACTTTCAAAAGAGCAAAGAAAGACCCCAGTGAGCTATGGGAAGCCATCAGAGAACCACACCTGCTGGAATATTTATCATGGAAGGGCATCTGCCACTTCATCGTAAAGCAAGCATGGATTTTGGGAGAGGCTAGGGAGGTCTTTAAAGACATGCCTGTAAAAAGGTGATAGAAATAGGCATCTCTCACTTTTAAAGAAATGTCTACACTCCTCACAGAGGAAGAAGTGACAATGAATTCCAGACCCCTTACGTTTGTCCCTTACCTTGTCACCTGCACACTTCCTGGTTGGTGAATGATTCCCTGCGACCATGATCATACCACTGCGGGTAAGGAAGACGAGATATAGAAACCAACTCATGAGCAACCTGCAGAATCACTGGAGGAAAGATCTGCACAATCCCGCAACACACAGAAACCTACTGAGCTGAAAACAGGTGGCATTGTTCTCATCAGGGATGCTAACATGCTGAGACAAATCTGGAAATTAGGAAAAATCGAAGAGCTGTTTCCAGGCTGAAAAGGCAAAGATAGACCCTGCGCTAGAGGTCTGAATTCCTGCGGGACCCGACCAGATTTTTTGTGACACGGGAATAAATTTCCAAATAAAAGCGGTTGCGGTCGGTAACGCTGATGTAATTTAAATGGAAGCATGCGGTAACAATATCCCGTTCCAGAAGATGTTTCTGAACAGCAAATCGGCACTATATTCAATCCTATGGAGCAGCCTGCATTCAAAACTGTTATGAACTTGCTGCGCTCCTGGACCACTGCTTTCTGCATCATACATTTTATTGGATCTGGAATTACTCCAGAGCCAAAATATTCATAACACAAACAAACATTTTTAACTCTGTTTAACTCGCTTAACATTAAATCGTTGCAGTCTGTCAGTCATAAAATGCCAGTGGATGGGCACCAAACCTTTGAAAGTAAAGAAAAACATGCACAGACAAATCCAAATAACACCCTGCAGCTCGTGACGATTAACTGATGTCCTAAGACACCAAAACATCAGTTTTTGTGAGAAATGGAACAGCATTTATATAATTATTTACCTTTGATACACAGCAATGTCCATCTGTCCTGAGCATGAGTTTATCACGAGGCTCGTTACATGTGTACACCACGTTACTCTGGTGTGGTGTGGTCATTGTTTACAAAGAGCTCAGAGACTGATTGATTGTTCAACACACCCATAAATGTAGTAAAAGTGTGGAGGGTCTGCAGATAATTTTTCTCCTTCCGGTGTTTGCGTATACTACCCCAGAGCGCTACACATGTAATGGGCCTTGTGATAAACTCATGTTTAGGACAGTTGGACTGTGTGTATCAAAGGTAAATAATGATATAAATACTGTTCAGTTTCTCGCAAAAAAACTATCTTTTCATATCTTGGGACATCAGTGTATAGTTACGAGCCACACGGTGTAATTTGGATTTGTCTGTGTGTGGTTTTTTTTTTTTACTTTCAGAGGTTTGGTGCCCATCCACTGCTATTATATGGCTGACAGACTACTGAAGAAACAGATGCCATGGGGTAAACAGATAAACATCCCTTTAATGTGTGTGTACACTGCAATGAAGTGAAATCCTTTTAGTATACCACTGCACAAAACTACATTGAACCGTTATTTTGTTACCTATACCAGTTGTCAGTGGTCACTGTTGCCTGCTTAGCATAGAAGATACAGCACAGACTACATACCTGCAGAATTTGAAGGTGAAGCAGCCTTTTCAGTTATTTCGGTGTCAGAGTCCGATTCATCACTGTCCATCTGTATTTTTTCTAGAAAACACAGCAACCACAAAAAGTAATAGACAAAATTATTAGGTAGCAAACTAAATATTTTTAAACAGCTACATTCAATCTATGGCGGAAAATATATAAATGAATTTACTTAGTGATTTACTCAAGCCTGTTTTACCTTGTGGATCAATCTCGATCTCATCGAGATTCTTTCCTTTGAAATAATTTAGTTGTCCTCGCTCCATAGCCATAAGTACTTTGCTTATCTTTGCCAACTGTAAGGTACCTTCAGGTAGTCTATAGTATTGGCGATGGACTCTGATGTCATGTCCTAGGAAGTTAGCAATATCGTCCATTTCATTATCTTTTAAGTTCAGTACTTTGGACATTGTTGCCATATGCTTTCGCAATCTAGTTGAGGACAGTGCTTCTGGAGATTGTGCTCCACAGCTGCGAGCTACATATCGAACAATGTCTGATCCTCTGAAATGGCTCATTGCGTTTGGTCTTGCAAACATGAATACATTCTCATCCAGAACATCACAGTTACGGCGAGTCTTGACGAGTAACTCCATCGATGTCACCATATCAGGTGTGAGAAGAATGGGGACCTTACGTCCACGTTTACCTCGTATTTCAATTCTCTGGAAGTGCTTGCAAAGTGACTTTTCAAGGTCTGTCAGGGCAAGCTCTACATCTGGATGAGTCGATGAGGTATCCCTCAATATGAAAGAATTAAGGGACATCTTGGATACCTCTCCTTCCCTTCTACGATTAAAAAGTATCACCTGACAGAGTGTCACTTTTGCAAGTTCTGCCCAGTGTTTGCTACTTGGTTCTTGTTCAAGTTTTGTTTGAGACTCCTTACTATGGCTGTCAAGATATTGGTGCATTTTTTTCACATCTTCTGCAAATGGAAGAAGCTGTGGAGAATTCCA
The DNA here is from genome assembly GCF_903798145.1 of Danio aesculapii. Lineage (NCBI taxonomy): Eukaryota > Metazoa > Chordata > Actinopteri > Cypriniformes > Danionidae > Danio > Danio aesculapii. The sequence continues at coordinate 18,229,446 of NC_079438.1, forward strand.
TTTTGCTTCACTCAAAGTTCGGAGAGCATGGGATGACACACACTCACTCCATTTAGTGTCACAGATTTGTTTAAAGGCTTGCACATCGCTGAGGGTATTCTTATCACCTGACATCATTGCCTCACATTCAATAATGCTGGCCATCTTCTTGAGGTTGTGCCCTAACTTTAGGGCCAAAGACGGTGTTTTATAGCTGCTCGTCTCTTCGTTTAAGCCAGCCACACCGTGAACTGCATTGATGACGTGAGGAAAATTAGCTGGAACGAAGAACTCGGACACTTCCTTCAACTTCCCATGCTTCCTTCCTTCAAGCACGAGTCGCCCGGTTTCACGCATCTTTTGCCTGATGTACTCATGTTTTGTGGCATCGTGCCCATGTTTATTGAACAGATGCTGTCCTAATTTTAAGATGATTTTTTCTTTGCGGACAACATTTGTTACCTCATCTTCATGCATTTCGCTCACCATTTTCCAAAATCTTGTACTAACACTTTTAGGAATTGGGTCAGCATACGAGCAAAGGGACTGAACTCTTGTCTTTCCCGGTTTCATCCCCTTCACTTTCTTGTTTAGGTGGCATCTCTGCATATGTCTCCACAATGATTTCCTCTTCAAATATGCTGCACAGTTTATGCAGTGCAAATAATCGCTTGCTTTTACCTCTGAAATTGATTGCTGTCGGGGTATCACAATACCTTTTCCATCTTTAAGCACCTGAGCATTATGACAGCGGTTTCCTTTATTTCTCAAAAAACTCAGTTGTAATTTTCGCTCTTTAGACCCTTTTGGAAAAGAAACAGCTCTTGCCACCTCTGGCATCTCTTTATGTTTAGATTCTAAATGACGCGCCATTTTGCTGTATGGTTTCGAGCAAAACAAGCAATAAAACTTCTTGTTGTACAGTCTGCCACCATCTGTCTTCCTCTTAAGCATCATGACTGTCACATTACAATTACCTGGTGAAGAGGATTCTCCGATTTCTTTTTTTCGGATGAAGAAGATTCTCTGGTGTCGATTTCTTCATATGGAGAGGATTCTTTGGTGCCGTTTTCGTCAGATGAAGAAGATTCTTTGGTGCCGTTTTCATCACATGGAGATGATTCTTTGGTGCTACTCTTAGCCAAGGAACTAGAACGAGTCACAATGCGCCAGGGGCGGACTGGGACAAAAATTCAGCCCTGGCACTGTAGCCACACCAGCCCACATTACCACACCGACACAGCCCCACCCATGGACACGCACATCCACACATTATATTAGTGTACAGATGGTGAAATAATATACGCAGTGCCAAATGTAATAGATATTAAAACATTTAAATGTATGTGACTGGAACAAAAACAACCTCTTTATAAAAAATGTATACATACAGTAAAAACTTAATAAAAAAATGTTTGTCTGCTATTATATGATAGAAGTAACCTTTGAATGTGTCTCACGCACACACACACACACACACAAAGAGCTTTACACACAAATGGACACGCAGCACGCAGCATGTGCAAAATGTCCTGTATGTCCAAAGAATTTTGTCAGTTGTTGTGTCTGAGTGAGAAAAGAATTGATGAAATTTGAGAGATGTAATCATTAAATGCATTTTGTGCCAAAATTGATTTGGAATTGATCCCTAGTTCAGCCCACATAGACTTCTGTTGTGCTCACTGTGTCAAGCGTTTTGCAAAAGTGTCCTATATAGAGAAATGTGTCCTAGCGTCTGTAAAAAACTTTATTACACTTAAGTAATAACAGTAGCACAAAAGGCAATACAATATATAACAAAAAAGCAGAAATATTTGTGTGTACTAGCAGATTTGTACATTTTTAATCCTTCATGATATATAGTTTTTTTTGATATAAAGTATGCTGAAGTGTTGCTAGTGCTGCATCTCCATTTGTGTGTGTGTGACACACATTCACAGGCTACTCCTATCATAGGGGTTAATTTATCGTTAATTAGCCACAGTCTTAAAAAGGCTTACATGAGCTTTTATTTTGAAGTGTTTCTGGCAATCAGACAGTTTATTCTTATTTGTTTCGGGACCACACACACACACACCAACCTACATGGATACTCCGAAGTGATGTTTTGCACTTGCATGCTCAGTACTTGTTGGAAACTTTGTGGAAAAAGAATAAAGAATTCTGGATTGATTGCAGCTCGTTACCTCTGACTGACCAGACATCTGTGGTGAACTAGCCCCCACTGACAACCCCTAACTGGTTTGTGGTTTCTATATCAGTTTTCTGTACACAGTATTAAGAAACTGTCAGCATTTGTGTCAGGGTGTGTTTCTCTTACGGCTGTATTCCTACCTCCATGACACTTGACTCTGCTGCAGCAGTCAGGCTATCTGCACTGCCACTGGGTCCAGAAACATTCTAGTTTGAATAGATGAACACAGGAGTCAGGAAAGGAAGAACATAAGCAAGCCAATGTCTGACTATTGCATAGATATACTACAATATTGCCTGTAAAAGAAGTCTATGTTCCACCTACATACTGTGACATATGCATGTATTTAATGTTTTACTTTAAAGACTAGCTATGTATTTAGAGTTGACTACAAATTCCTACAGTACTATAGCTATAGCTGTTCTGTGTATACCCTAAATTCCACGTTATCTGCTTATAATGATATTTTAAAATGTATGGGAGTTCCACGCTGAGTTAACTGTTAAACACAGAGTAGGTTACTGTCAAAAACTGTCAGAAGTAGCGTGAATGACATTAAAATTAATTATTATTTATATTTTAGTATAATTAAGGGGGTCAGTCACACACCAGAAACGCTGCTCGGCGACGCATAGCGTCGCGCCGCGCAACGCCATGCATTTCAGAATTCTAATTTCTAAACAAAAGTTTCTAAGGTACACAAGTCGGCAGCTGTCATGTGAATATGCGCGTCTGATGTGCCATACTTTCAACTGTCATGTGCTCGGCGTGTTGCGGCGCATCCGATGTGTGACCTGCTTTATTTTCTGTTCCCTTCTTACCTCCTCTACCGCGCTACTGTCCTCCGATGCATTTACACCTCCTCTCGCGAATATTTCGGTTAATTTTATGCATTTGGCAGCATCTGATTTTAGAGCCCTTTTCTTGCTCTCTCTGACCTTTTCAGCACCGCCTTTCCTTTTTTACGGTCCATATTTTGACATTAACGTTAGCTTGCGTTGTGTGGCATTTACTGTTTGACCATCTTGCCAGATTTTGATTACATCAGCGTAATCCACAGCCTCTGATTGGGTCGGCCCATCTCGAGACCGGCCGGCCGTCGCCGATTGGCCCAAATGCTTAACATGTATCATTATTATAATTATCAATCATTATTATTATTATTATTATTATTATTGTTGTTGTCATCAACAGCAGCATTATATTCACATCTTGCAAGAGATAAAAGCTGCCAGCATGCAAAAACAATACATATAAAAAAAATAAATAAATAAATAAAAAAAAACCTGACCGGCCCACATTTTAAAACTGCTCCGGCCCTTCTGGCATTTGCCAGAATTGCCAGACGGCCAGTCCGCCCCTGCCCACGTCCATTGTTTTGTTCACAATTTTTTCCGAGTTGCTGTGGACAATGCCTTGACCAAATATAATGGTCTGGTTTATAATAAAGTAAGACTTAAATGGGATAGGCTTATAGTTATAAATGAATCCCATGTAAAACTGATTGGTCTTGAAATCCTAAATGAAAACCAGACAGTATGGACTAATGAAAGTAGCCTAAGCGTCTGGAGTTTGGAATTAGGAGTGGAATTAAGCAAATCAGTAGGACATTGTTGGCAGAATTTGACAAATGCTAAACAATGGATAATAACTGACTCCATTTCTGCACCCAGAAATGACAAAATACTTAGAGGCCTACAAGGTAGCCGATTAAGTAAGGTGAGGTTATTATCAGAAACAGGCATTGACACATCAAGGCACCGCAGATTAACAAATTGGTTAATGGCGGGAGCTAAAGGACATGTGACTTATTGGCCTGATGGTTTGAACAGTACACACCTAATATTAGGTGTTTATAAGTCAAAACCAATAATTCTTTATGCAGAAATAGACTGGGTAACATGTAAACAACATCTAACCCAAGGAAAATATTGTGATAGTGAAAGAGATTGCATTCATAAATTGGGGATGAAACCTTTTGGCTCTAGTGGGGCTAAATTTCTCATCAGAAAATATGGTGCATTAAAGCCAAATTCATGGGCATCCTTTTTCCAACACAATATGGTAAAATACTGTACGGATCTGTCTAAAACAGAATACTGGTATTGTTATATATCGGGTCAGTCACTTTATGATCAAAATCTAATGGATCAATATGAAAGCGAAATATTTGACAAATGGCAAGCTTATGTCAGATATAAGGGCATTCGAGAAGAGAGGGTTTTAAATGAAACCTGTCAAACAATAAAATGTTTTATTAAAACCCATTGGCTTGACAATCGAGGAATACATCCATTGATGTTAGATAGCAGTCACGGTATACCTGAAGCATTAGCTAATAAAAGTGGAATAACAGAATTTATTAAGTCTATTCCGGATCAACAATATAGAATGGCTCTAGCTTTGTATGTATACAAATGGGACATGCTCTCGCGCGCAGAATATAAAAGTAGGCCTAGTCCGGTCCATATGGGATTGGTAGATAGCGTGCACGGCCTATGACATAATAAGTTTTATATTAAATTCGATTTTAGCCACAAACTCATGGGAGCTTATCAACATCAATTTAATAAACTGAGTTTTTTTCATTCAAATTTTAGAAAGACTATTTTCACTAGAAATTTAGTTGATGTTTCCTATGAAAATCGAACCCAGGATTATTGGAAAGGTGGAGCTACCCTAAACATGGGTTTTAGTGGGTTTAAGTGGAATTTATATGAAGACAATGGATTGAACAACAGTGCAAGCCTAATAGGGGCTGAATTGCAAGAATGTGATCCAGATATGTTTAATAATTAAATATATGCCACCTTATGCCCGTCAAGGAGACAATATAAAATTATTAAAGGGAGAGAATAGCTTTTGTTCCTGGGAAAACTATTCCATTATAACGGGGAAAAATCAGGAATAATTGTGACAAAATTAACTGCTCCATCCCTTGGCATGCAATTTTTGTGTCAGTACTCCCTTTAGTGGCAAAATACGAGAACCAGGTTAGGAAACATTGTAGTGCAATTGGTATTGAAAATCTTCATGTTAAGAGGAAATTAACAGAATTAATTGATGATTACATAGAGGGGACGAGCATCGGTCCTAATTGGCACTTCATGCACAATTGGATCTCAGCTTTAGATATTGTCACAGAGGATGTTCCCATACTAGTCAAAATCAGAAAATACAGGTGTGATAATTAGGTTGGGTGCGGGAACAGCAGTTGAAACTGTTAAACAAACTGTCATAGGATGGTGGAAATGGATTAAGTTAATTTTGATCATTGCAGGCTGCATATTTGCAGTTGTGTTAATTGTATCTGTCTCCCTCAAGATGGCACAACTTTGTGGTGCTCTAGGGAATCTTTGCAGTCCATGCAGAGGAATAAATTATGGGCGGTTGAGGTCAGAGGTATCGAGGTGACGAGTAAAACACATGTTTGATACCTGTATAAAGGCCTGTTGTGCAAATTGTCTAAACAAACGCCTTGGGGTACAGACTCTGATCAGACTAAAATCTTTGAAAATCTGGAAATGGCATCTGTGAATGAAAATCATGGAAGACCTGATAACATTGTGTCGGGAAAAAACCTTGCTCAGGTAATTAAATTCTAATCATCTTAAATTGTGAATGAATAATTTACTATGATGACCCAGTAATATGGGAATTTAATGAGAAGAAAAATCTGTTATGATTGCATTAATAGTAGTAATGCTGTTTATTCGATCATAACGAGGTGCCGAACATATCTGGGCGCAAGGCACAGTGTTATCAGTGGGTTTTTAAGTTTTATGTTTTGTGATTTTTTGAAAAAGATGGAATTTTATTTGAACTTTTTAAAATCACTGTATATGAAACCAAGGACCAACCGTTTTCATTTATGTACTCCATAGTGATTGTTTAACAATGTTAGAACAGATTATGGGATAATAATGAAACAGACAGATGTAATTGTTATATAATTATGACATTTGGGTAATTATGACATATTGATTTTTTTAGATTTTGAGAGGGGAAGGATCAAGTGACGACAACCTGACCTATAACACCTGTAACCATAATAAGAGAATGTGCAAAATTTGTTATCACAGCAATGGGAAGGAATTTCAATGTTGTATGAAATGTTTTATGAACAATGATCTAAATTTTAACACGATTCATTATATTCTCTGTTGGAATGAGGGCCAATTACAGCCGTTGTTGTCAAAATTAACGACCGCTAAAGGTCAATTAATTTTACCATGGGCTCCCGTGGTTATACACGGAGCAGGGCGGCGTAGCAAGTTTTTTTTGTTCGACCTTATTGGGTAAATGGCAAAGTCCAAATGGGTATAGTCGATTGTAATGGAACCCTGCATATCCTACCCACAGGAATATGTCCTGGTGTGGAGGGACGGCCGTTGGGAGAGTACCAAGATGGAGGAAATCCTCTGGCACAACGGGTTAATTCTGCGACTGTCGAACGCCCAGATTTGGAATTTACCAAAGACCTCACGGCCTTTCTCGCAGACGAAAAGAATTGGCCGACGCCTATTGGCTTCTATGGGTCAAAGTAACTTGCTAACTGTCCAGCTATTTTACCGTAAAAGAGAGAAATTATTCAATCTTTGGTTAATAGGCACGGATGGATGGGCTGTTCAACTCCAACAGTGTATATATGAATCTTGTGTGTTAAATTAATTAGATAATGAGTATTTTGTGTCTCAACTCCATATGGCAAGAGGGGATGTAGTGAATGGTGCCCATGGAACGAATGGTGCCATTATTAACGTGAGACAACGAAAATACCAACGCAAACCTCTCCTGTATTCTGACATTCCAATACTTCAGAGTTCAACTTTATTTGAAACAGTCAAGAGCAAGAGAAGAGCACGACGTGACCAGAAGAGGGCGCGCAGGACACAGGAACGGAGAGGAAGGGAGATGCTACCTCCCTTGGACCCTCATCTGTTCTTACCCTCTCCTGACTTCCTACCCTCGGAGTGCACACAGCTCGCGCAGCTGACCCTGAAGACCTGAGACTCTGCTCGCTAAGACGGGAGGTCTCATAGTCATCGTAAATTAGGGGTGCCTCTCATTGCTAATACCTTGTGGAATGCTTAATGCCTTAAAACTATCTAGACAATGTGTATGAGAGTGTTTGTATGTTGATTTATGTTCTAAGATGTGCCTATGGAACAGCTATAAATTTGTTCACATAAGACATGACCTATAAGTTTTGCTGAATAGTAGAATTATTGACTGAGTGGTCAGACCACATTATATTGGTTGGTCCTTTAGTGATTTATAATTAGTGTTTTGATATATTAGGTAAAACCCAGATGGTGTACGGGTAATTACATGCAGTATGTCAAGTCCTCACTGATATATGAGGTGTAGTTTTGTGCATGACCTGATTTGGAAGTATAAAAGCTGAACCAAACTGACCAGCTTTGCGCTTTCCGACTTCTGTATATTGAGGTTGGTTGCCCTTTATCCTCAACGGAGGATAAAGTAAGGATTTTGTTTCTGTCATTTGTCTTTTGTTTATTCTACCTTTTCACTGGATTTTATTTTATTAATAAAAGTGTATTTTATTACTTTTCTTCAACTGGAGTGGACATTGACTTCATTTTCCAGCACCCATCAAGAGTTACCCTGTGTGGTAAAGTTTTCTGTAAGCACATCCATTCGAGTCCCAAAAGTTAATCCTTTCTCTAGCACAACGCTGTGCTTACACGTGACGAGGTGGCCGAGTGTTTACGTTAGTATGTTGTACTCTGTAAGTTCTGTTTTAAATCCCATCCTCATAGTTTCACTGTTTTGAGAGAGGCAACTGCTTCTGTCTAAGGGTTCTTACTTGCACCTATCAGCGTCTTAAAGGATGTTTATGGCAAAATTGTATGTAATATATAGCGAAAATAGCTGCAAAAAAATACGTATATGCCATAGTCCAGCCTCCATTAGGAGACCATCTATGTGTGCGGCGAGGTTGCTGAGTGGTTAAGGCGATGGACTGCTAATCCGTTGTGCTTTGCATGTGTGAGTCGAATTCCAGCCTGGTCATTCGTTTAAGAGAGCCCGGTGTTTACGTGGAAGGTAACTTACTTGCACCCTCTTCGTGCTTCGAAGCATGTTATGGCAAAATTAAGTGTCATCTTACCGAAAATACTTGCAAACACATACATGTACACATATGTGCCACAGTCCAGCCTCCATCAGGAAAGTGGCAACATATGTGACGAGGTGGCCGAGTGGTTAAGGCGATGGACTGCTAATCCATTGTGCTCTGCACGCGTGGGTTCGAATCCCATCCTCGTCGCTCACATGCTTTGGTATTTGAGAGAGCCCGGTGATTCTGTGGCGGGTGTTTTACGCGGACCCTCTTAGCGTTTTGAAGGATGTTCCTGCAAAATGTAATGTCGTCTGTACCGAAAATAGCTGCAAATACATACTTATGTGCCATAGTCCAGCCCCCATCTGGAAAATAGCTAAACGCATGACGAGGTGGCCGAGTGGTTGAGGCGATGGCCAATCCATTGTTCTCTGGATGCATGGGTTCGAATCCCATCCTCGTCGTTCATTTAAGAGAGCCCGGTGCTTCCGGGGAAGTTATCTTGCTCACTCCATCTTCGTGCTTCGAAACATGATATGGCAAAATTGAAAGTCATCTTACCGAACATAATTGCAGAAACATACATATACAAATATGTGCCGCAGTCCAGCCTCCATCAAAGAAGTAGGCCCATACGTGATGAGGTGGCCGAGTAGTTAAGGTGATGCACTTACAATCCATTGTGCACTGCATGTGTGGATTTGAATCCCATCCTCGTTGCTCATTTGCTATGCTGTTTGAGAGAGCCCGGTGCTTCCGTGGAAGGTCTTTTACTCGCACCCTCTTAGCGTTTTGAAGGATGTCATGGTAAAAGTTAATCCAGCCTCCGGCAGGGATGGACCGCTAATCCACTGTGCTCTGCCTGTGTGGGTTCGAATCCCATTCTCGTCGTTCAATTGCTTTCGTGTTTTAGAGAGCCCGGTGCTTCCATGGAAGGTTTCTTACACGCACTCTGCTTGCATTCTGAAGAATGTTATGGTACAGGTTAATCCAGCCTGCTGCATGTTTAGGAGCTCAACAAAAGTTGCAACATGTTAAAGAAACAGAAGCACAGCCATCCTTTTCAACAGAACATTAAGCCTACTAAGAGGCTAACAAAAATTGCCAGAGCTGACTGTATTTCAAGTCATCTCAGCGAGGTATTGGGTAAAGTTTTCAACCAGCAATGATCACGCCTCGGATAGACCTCATAGGCTACGATATTGCCTCTGCGAAAGAATAGCTATAACAGCTATGAATTCTTCTGTGTACCAATCTGGACATGCAACGACAAGGTGGCATCAAACTTTAAACTGCCAGCAATCAGCCTTCTGGCACCAATGAGTGCATGCTGTGTCTGCAGAACAGGTTATTGATTTGTCCAAAAATAATTACTTATACATTGTTTAATTTTTACTTAAAGAAAAGTATACACTACTTATGTGAATCTGGGAGAAGAGAATTGTGGGTAATCTGGTAAAGGGGGCGGAGTCACAACGCTGAACGGCAGAGAAAAGGGTTGAGATTGGGATGTATTTATTGGGCTGTACAGCGATTGGGGTAATGTAATGAAGAATGCAAGGGCACTGAAACCATATTTTGACAGAAATCCAAGGTCAGCTATGCTGCCGTTTTTAGACTCAGGCATTCTGTCTAGTTTCTCTCCAACAAAACCAGAAGAAACATGTTGCAGTTAATGTTGAACAATAGAGCCTGGCTTATACTTCTGTGTCAAGTGATCAGCGTGATCCACGGCGCAAGCCTTGCGCGTAGCTGTGCACTTATACTTCTGCGCACTGTTTCTGTTGCTCTGCAATACACTTCCGAAACGCTAGCTGGCAGTAGGTGTTTATGCTTCTCTGTGTTGAGTTTCTTCGCTGGTGTTTTGTTTTTTTCTGAACGCTTCCTTAATGTGCAAGTGGCTCAAATTCGCTCATTTTGAGGCAGGAACCAGTGGACGTGCAACAACTTTAATTAAAAGGTAAACACAAAACAACAGTCTCCATCCGGAGCTCCTCCATGGGACTCCACACTTGTAAACACCCGCTGCTTCACGTTTGTGCGGCTCTCACCTCCGCCCACACTCGTCAGCGCTACCAAGCCGAACAATCTCAGAGCTTGCGCTACGCGTACGCGTTACATTTTTTGAGAGGTGCGCGTCAATGTCGCCGACAGCCACAGCGAGGTGCTATGCAACCACGTGTAGGCTGCGCCGTAGCATACGCGTGCGCTTGACGCAAAGGTATAAATCAGCCTTAACTCTGGGGCACTGATCAGAGCTACTGATAAAGCTCCTTTTGACAACCTTTATCTTCATCTTTTCTGTAAGAACATCCATTCGAGTCCCAAAAGTTAATCCTTTCTCTAGCACAACGCTGTGCTTACACGTGACGAGGTGGCCGAGTGTTTACGTTAGTATGTTGTACTCTGTAAGTTCTGGTTTAAATCCCATCCTCATAGTTTCACTGTTTTGAGAGAGGCAAAATTGTATGTAATATATAGCGAAAATAGCTGCAAAAACATACGTATATGCCATAGTCCAGCCTCCATTAGGAGACCACCTATGTGTGCGGCGAGGTGGCTGAGTGGTTAAGGCGATGGACTGCTAATCCGTTGTGCTTTGCATGTGTGAGTCGAATTCCAGCCTGGTCATTCGTTTAAGGATTCGATATGAGCAACAGGACCTTTGATGCCAGCATGCTGTGTAGGTAAGCATTGATCAAGTCACGCTTCTAAGGCATGGAAGGAATCGTTTCAATGGTTAAGTCTCCATTTATTCCCACAACAACAGAAAGACCTTCTGCAGTTGTCATTGATCTTTTTAATGTCTTCCACATGACATGGAGTCCAAACTACTGTGTTTTACTTACGTCTACACCTACAACAACCATAAACCCAACCTCACAGTAACCTGCTGTTTTTTAGCAGCATCTACACCAACCACAAGTCTAAACCCCACCTCACGGTAAACTTTTGTGTACTGTACAGGTCTGCGCTGACAGCAACCCTAAACCTTGCCTACTTGCGAGGCGCTGCCATGGTAGCTCAGTCGGTAGAGCATCAGACTTTTAATCTGACGGTCCAGGGTTCAAGTCCCTCCTCGGGCGTGTAAGGCTCTTCTTGTGGAGCCTCAGCTTTTGCCAGTGAGCTATCGCTTGCTGAAAGTTTCATCTGGATGCACAACACGTGTACTAGGCATGAGGACATGGAGAGCACAGGCAGTCTTGTAGTTGCGGCCAATTGGTTAAGGTGGTGCATTAGAAATCCACTGGGGTCTTCTCGCGCTGGTTCGAGTCCTGCAGACTACGTGCTTGTCCTCTTCCTTCTTAAACTTCTAACAGTCATCAAATGTTTGCAATTCCAGCGTTACTTGGGAAAAGCGTCATGCTGGTAGGAGGAGAAAAACAACAGCGTGCGCTCACTGAACCGAAAGGGGCAAATCAGAGAGAGGAACATGCCGCACAGGGGCCACAACGGCTGTCCGGTAACTCGCCATGATCATATTGTGGTAAGGACTCTGCATTGTGGCCGCAGCAATCCTGCATTGAATCCGGGTCACGGCAGGATTCCTTACGGTGACATTGGCATCACGCCCCCCTCTTGCCACCTGTTTTGTACAGCCCACTTTTTAGTGCACGCTGCATCTTTGACAGGTCACAAGCTAATCTAAGCTAATGCCCCAATGACCCCAGATAACTCAGTCGGTAGAGCGTCAGACTTCTCATCTGACGATCCAAGGTTCAAGTCCCTGTTTGGGCGTGTAAGCCAACTTTTGTAGAGCGTAGAGGATTCTGATTTATACCTTCCTATCCATCTCAGCATGAATCAACGTTTATTCTTTCCTCATCATCTTGTTTCTCTTTATTTTTATATAATTATTTGATTATTTGAATGAGTATTTAACTTTGAATTGATTTTAACTAATGAATAAGTTAACACATTGCTTAATATAAGAATGTTCAGTGCGTTTGCCTGTCTCTTTATAACTTTTTCAGGAGCCAGTGAAGTGCTGGAGGAAATTTGTGAGCTAGAAAACTCTAAACTAATAGTATGAGGGGATTTCAGTGCTCATAGCTCATTGTGGGGAAGTACAAAAACAGATAGCAACAGGGATATCATAGAGGAGATAATATATGATAAACAATTAGTGTGTTTAAATGATGGAAGAGCCACAAGATATGTTACTCATAGTAGGGAATCAGCAATTGATCTTACTTTTGTTACACAGCAACTGGCAGGAACGTGTGTATGGGAAGTAAGCAGTAATACAATGGACAGTGATCATTATCCAATTTGGACAAAACTAAGAAATCAAAATGTCATTTTAGAAGATAATTGGGCTACAAGATGGAAAACGAGAAAAGCTAATTTGGAACTGTTCAGTTTTAAAGCAAGCTGTAAACTAATTGAGGCCATGCCAAACACGAGTAACAATGTTGAGGAATTAAACAATATGATTACAAGCATAATACATGAGTCAGCAGAAGTAATAGGTAAAACATCAGGGGCTAGGAGAAAGAACATGGTACCATGGTGGACAGATGAGTGCAGAAGTGCAGTTAAAAATAGAAACAAAACCTTCAAAGTTGTAAAGTTAAATCATACTTTTGACAATTTAATGGAATATAAAAGAGCACAGGCAAAAACCAAGAGAAACAATAAAGAAGCCAAAAGGAAATACTGGAGAGATTATTGCAGCAATATTGGGACAGAAATACACATTAAGGAGATCTGGGGAATGATTAGAAAGATGGGTGGTGTAAGAATGGAATTTTCTCTACCGATATTAAGAAATAACGCAATTGAAGCAATTACTAATGAAGACAAAGCTGATATGCTTGCAAAAGGTTTTGTAAAGAAACATAGTTCACAGAATCTCTCACACGAGGAGCTAAATAATAGAAATAGGATAATTGAAGAAAATAAAGAAGCTTTGGTGAAATAAGATGTAGAGGAGAGCCCATTAGAAGCAAATTTCACACTGTTTGAATTAAAGAGAGCCCTGATAGGAGTTAAAAACACATCACCAGGGAAAGATAGAATAAGCTACAAAATGATTGAAGAACTCTCCGATGTAGCAAAAACCTTAATAATCTATCTTTATTATAAAATTTGGGAACAAGGACAGTTGCCCTGTGTATGGAAACACTCAGTAATAGTCCCCATAGGAAAACCTGGCAAAGATAAATCAGAAATCACAAGTTATAGACCTATAGCCTTAACATCTAACTTATGTAAACTTATGGAGAGAATGATAGCCAAAAGTTTAATGTATTATTTAGAAAGCAGGGGAATAATTACACCTTATCAGAGTGGGTTCCGCAATGGAAGAACAACAATGGATCCGGTAGTAAGTTTAGAAAATGAAATTAGAAAGGCACAAGTAAATAGAGAATCAGTCTTGGCAACCTTTTTCGACATAGAAAAGGCGAATGATATGCTATGGAAAGAGGGATTGTTAATTAAACTGAATAAAATGGGCGTAGGTGGTAAAATGTTCAATTGGATTAAAGATTTTTTTTTTAATGGGAAGAACTATAGAAGTTAGAATAGGGAACAGGACATCAGGCACATATTCAATTAAAAATGGCACTCCACAAGGAAGTGTGTGTAGCCCAGTTCTTTTTAATATAATGATAAATGATGTTTTCGATAGAGTGGAACATAGGATAAATAGAGCACTATATGCAGATGATGGTGCGTTGTGGGTAAGGGGCCGTAAAATTGATAACTTACAGAACAGAATGCAGTCAGCAATTAGTCAGGTTGAAAAATGGTCATTTGAATGGGGATTTGATCTATCAGTGGAAAAAACTCAATTTATCTGTTTTTCCAAAAAAAACCTGAAATAAACCTTAAATTGTATGGACAACATCTTAAACAAGCTAGCGAAATAAGATATTTAGGGGTATGGTTTGATTGTAAGCTTACCTTCAAAAATCACGTTCAAAAAATGATAGATAAATGCAAGAAAGCAATTAATATCCTAAAATGTTTGGCAGGATATAATTGGGGGGCAACAGGGTCATCTTTGAAAAAGATATACATTGCCATAATCCGTTCAGTATTTGATTATGGAAGTGTTGTGTATAAATCAGCAGCAAAAACCACATTAGCTGAACTTGACAGGATGCAGGCCAAAGCACTTCGAATATGTTGCGGAGCTTTTAGAACCTCTCCAATCCCAGCACTGCAAGTTGAAACAGGCGAGATGCCATTAAATCTCAGGAGATTACAACTCTCTTTAACATATTGGATAAATCTAAAAGGACAAGCAGCTACACACCCCACAAAAATGGTATTAAACGAATGTTGGGAATATGGTCGCACTAATAGTAGAAGCTTTGGATGGAGCAGTAGCAAAGAGGCAGAAGAAATGGGGGTCAGTAATATATCTTGTAGTAAAAATAACTATATAAGTACAATTCCACCTTGGTTGTTTTGTTTTCCTGTAATAAATCTGGAAATAAAGAAGGTAATTATGTCAGAAAGAGAAAATCAAAATGTTAAGCAGTATTTAGAAATAATGTATAATGAAACAGTACAAATATATACAGATGCATCAAAAGAATCAACTGGTAAAACTGGAGCGGCAGTATCCATTCCCAAATATAGAGCAAAAATACAAAAACGAACCTCAAATCACCTCTCCATTTACTCTGCTGAAATGATGGCTATTATAATAGCACTACAATGGGTAGAGGAAGTCAAGCCATACAAACCAGTGATCTTTTCAGACTCAATGTCATCTCTGTTGAGTATCCAAAGTGGGAAATCTGCTTGCAGGCAGGATCTTTTAAATGAAGTACATCAGATAATATTCCAATTGAGTCAACAAAGGAATAATATACAGTTTGTATGGGTCCCAGCTCATTCTGGTATTGAAGGTAATGAGATGGTAGATAAATTGGCAAAAGAAGCTATTAAATCAAATCAAATAGAAATACAGGTTCCTCTTAGCAAATCAGAAATCAAAACAATAATTAAAGATGGTGTAAATAGATTATGGCAAGAGAAATGGGACAAAGATGAAAAAGGCAGACATTTATTCGAAATTCAACAGAAGGTAATAGTCAAAAAGAACAATTTACTAATACGGCAGGAGGAAACATGGTTTACAAGATTAAGAATAGGACATACAGGGTTAAACAGTGGATTCTGTATTATAGGGAAACATCAAAATGGAATGTGTGCATATTGTAATGAACCAGAAGCCGTAAAACACGTTATACTGTCTTGTAGGAAATATTCAGAAGAACGAGAACAATTACAGAAAGTATTTAAGAACATGACATTGAAGCACATATTGAGTCTGTCTGGAGCAAGTTCAACAGTTAATGCAGTTATACAGTTTCTGAAAACAACACAGCTAGCAAACAGGATTTAGAAATTTTTATTATTTATTTATTTATATTTTATATATATATATATATATATATATATATATATATATATATATATATATTTAATGATCACATGTCAATCCAGAAGGTGGCGGTAATGCACTAAGTTTGCAAGCTGCCAATAAAATACCACAGAAGAAGAAGAAGTCTGAGGCAGAGAGTGGAGAGTGCAGAGCTTTGCTGTTTGCTGTTTAATTCCTTTAACTCCACTTATGTTACGAGTGTTGTGCGTCTATTCAAAGTAAGTGTATTATATCTGACCGTTGTAGCATTCGCGGGTGGAACCGCTTTAACATGTGTGCTCAGTGCTAATATACTCTCTTGTTTTTAGCTCAATGCTACGCTGTAATCACTTCTATAATGCGTTTCTTGCATAGAGGTAAAATTGGTTTTATATTCGCACATTCGTTCATTTAGCAGTCTCTATATTGTTTACTATGTTACTTTGAATATTCCATTGGAATTAGCATGGAAGTATGACTTGAAAACAACATTAACACTGTTTATTTGACCGTGAACAATGTTGTACTGTGACAGTTATTGGCTGCTAATATGATTTCTCTATTTAGAGTTTGCGAATAATACTTTTATGAAACTAAATTATTAGGGAGAATGTCTGAATATCCCAATATAAAACCAACTTTACCTCGATGATGTAGAATCAGCTACTCAAGATTTGCACACATTTATTGAACAGGGAAGTAAAACCTATGTTTAACTTGTGTGAGAATATTTTGATGGTAAAACATATTTTAATAGAATGTATATTTAAAATGATATTAGAGTGTTTTTATTCAGGAAATATTTTAAGGCAAATGTTTAAAAATGTGTTTTCTGGAGGAATTTTTATCATTGATCAGACTGAAATCAGCTTAACTTTATCAGTGTTGTTGTTGTTGTTATTTGTGTGTTTTAAAATAAACAATTAATGATGTTTCAGAAAGAGTTATGATTATCAATTATATATTGAAAATTTAATATAAGTGTTTCCATGAATATAGCCAGTGCTGCTGATATGGCATTCAAATATAAATATATGCAAACAGCATGAAATTACAATAATTGTCTCCTCCTCCAGTTCAGCTATAAACACTGAAATATTCCCATCAGGCTCCATTGAAGAGTTTATTGAAGGACAGCGAGAACATGAGTGATCCAGAACCCTGCAAAATTAAAAAAGAAGACTCTGAACAACAAATAGGTTGGTGTTTATTCCTGATCAAGGGCGGCGCAGGAGTTGTTGGGCTTTTGGGGCTTCAGCCCCTAATGTTTGTTCCAAAGCCATGAATCTTTTTGGTTTAAGTTTTGTCAAATCGTAGTTTTTCAACACATTATGCAGAAATATTTAAACCGGTTCATTATTGCTTTTCCACAGGATCAATAAAGCAATATAAGCTGGGCTTATATCTCTTTTCTTTAAGGGTTTTTTTAAACATTTTTTTTTTAATCAGAGGCAGCCCCACAGCAGTAAGCGGTTTCTGTCTCTCCTTTCTGAAAGCGAGTTTACACACAGACACGCACATGCAAACCATGGTCCTGCATAGCCATGCCAATTATTTCTCTTCTGCAAATTTTTATTGATTTAATTATTTTTTAAATCTGCTTTATTCTTTTAAACCGAAAGCAGCGCCCGTCAATTGGTGGTTTTCCTTAAGATACATCTTTGTGAATGTTATATTTTGTGTGTAGTCTTCAATGTGCGCGATCAATTCCTGATCCTTTGCATACATTTTTAAATCAAAAGACAAAATATTTTAATTATTTTTGATGTGCTAAAATATTTGTTAAACGAATGGCTAACCTAGGTGCCCTTTAAAAAAAAAAGCATATATACCTATTAAAACTGAATAAAGTGCATGGTCTAATCGGAAATAAGGGAAATTAGTTATCTATTTCATTATTTAATGCATAAAACAGGCTAGTCTTTTTTATAAATTGAGTTAATTGATCTGAAACTTTTAATGGCATTCTCTTTACTTGTAAATAATAAAAGTTGCATCAAATTGATAAACTAACCTGAATACCCGCATGAACAGGGCTACAATGAATTTTATTTTACATTGAAACAATTGGATAGTGTCTTCTGTCTACATGACTGGCAAACGCATCAGAAAAAAAAAAAATGCTGAATCTCTGCGAATATTGGTTAACTTCTAAAACAAATGTTGTCTTTAGTGATGTTAGTAATGCATAGAAAAATGCAAAGCAGAATTCTCCTGAGCTCATTAATCCACTCATGACAGCCACTTTGTGATGGCTTTTAAAGTGGTTAATGAGGTTGCAATATAGATGCAGTCACCTCATGCTTGTGTTGCGGTACAATCCGTAAACTCCACTCATTAAAACAACAGCTTGGTGTTTATACTGTAAAATCGTGACTATATTTAATTGTTGATCATGGGCCAACAATATCGTTATCGTGATTATACGAATAATGGTGCAACCCAGTGTTGCCAACTATTTCCAATAAAAAGTAGCTAAAGCCTGCCCGAAAAGTATCTAGTTGTTGCCAAATGATGTCACGCATCAATTTGCAAATCAGTGACGTCATCATGTAGTATCTGACAAGTGTAAGCCCATCATGTCTCTACTCTCTGTGTATTGTATTATATTAAAACATTATATGCAGATGCACAATAAATAGGTTTTTATTAACACATTACTTTGCGTAATGATGTCACTGCATAATTGCAACTCAAAACTACATCTTTATGTAGTATATAAAAAAATTTATGTTTTCTCAAATTGACTGGCCATCTCAGCAAAAACTTTATTTGAAATATGTTCACCTAGATTTGTATGAAAAATATAGTTGACTATTTGTAAAAGTAATACAAACACTTTTTGATAAGAATTGTTACTTACTTTTTAACAATCACAGCTTGTGTTACTTACTCTTTTAAACTTGTGAAATTAACACATTTGTGAAAGTGACAACAATTATAGCACTATTGGAATGTATTGCTACCAAAATTACCAACAATAATACATGTCAACGTATATTAGTAAATTAATAGTTATAAAAACAATCTTTGCAATTTACTCTACTAGGTGAAGCCTGCAGGCACTGCTCTTTTGAGTCACTTTTTAAAAATTGCTAAAAGTAGCCAGATGAATGTTAAAAATTGCTAAATTTGTTGCTAGGTGCCTTTTGAAAAACAAAGTTGCTAAATCAGCAACAAAATTGCTAAGTTGGCAACACTGGTGCGGCCCTATACCCTTTCATTATGTTCCTGGCAGTTTTTGACCCATTGACTTCCATTACAACCACATTTTTAACCGCAAAGCCGTGACACCAAATAATCATGCATTCTAGATTGTTGGTGTTTTCCCTGTTGGGAAGAGGTAAAATGTGTCATTTTTACTGTTGCTCATCAGTTGGCTGCATTAACCCTTTAGATAGGCCTGTTCAAAAAAGTTTCTGTCATTTATATGGAGTTCAGTGAAGTAAAACAGATTATAGTGTGCATGCACAAATACACTTTATAGGGGGACCAACAGTTTTAACCCAAAAAAATGACCAGTCTATCAGGTGAAGAAGAGCAGGAGTCAGAGATTCAATTAAAAGAAAGTTTACTATAGATAGTTGCAGTTTCATCAGCAGATGCCAGCTTTAATACTCACAAAAATGTTTGTAGACCGCTCTACATACAATCTCAGAACAACAACAATTAGACTCTTACATAACGTCATCAACTGCGTCATACATATAGGTGTTTAACCCCAGGGGTCGAAGACCGCGTAAATGCGTTTTGACAAATCTCCTCATAATGCTGAAATGAACTTAAATTACACTTTCAGTTTTGATCGTACAGATAAGATCAATACATCAATCGAATCTGTTAAGTGTCTAGTTTTTATTGTGTACACTCACAATGAAAATAAACGTGTGTGCTTTTGCAAATACCAGTATCACTGTGGGGGTTTCCTCTTTTCCACTTTTTTCGGCTTTTAAATGCGTGCGTATTATACTTTTAGTTTTGCGGGAATTGCCAACACACGCTGTATAAGGGCGCTATACACACTACACAGCTTACACTGGCAAGATGACAATTGCTGAACTCCACGGGACCAGTTTTATTTGTTATTTGTGTGTTGTTCCTTTTTAAAATACCTTTTATTTGTAAAATCTATTGGCTATCTGGTAACATAATTTCCCTTAGAGATATTGGAGTTCAGTAACGTGGTGCGCAGTATGACTATTGACCAACACCTCCCTGTAAGTTTACACACTGCATAGACTACAGCTCTGGTGTGTTAGGAATTGCATGTTTTAATTGACAACGAGACATGCTCCATTTAGTTTTTATTGTAAAATATACATTATAACCCAGTTCACAGTAAAATAATGTTTTGAATGGCTTGCCTACTGGCAGCGTATAGCCGTTAAGCTTAAATAGGCCAAGCATTTTTTTATTAATATTAAAACCCATTAATACAAACTAGCCACTCTTTTTTTTTTTTTTTTTTTTTTTACAACATTAGCTGTGATTTGCGTTTTTACAGATATCCTACAGATAGACTTTTTGGCTCAAAGACATTTATGCCTGTTAATTTCAGTGCTGTATTTTGACAGATTTCGCAAAGGCTTCAGCTATTCTGTCTGCTGGTACCAGCCTCAGTTTTGCAACTTGACTTGTGTGGCGTCTGTATCAATGTCTGGATGACAGCAGAACGAGAGGGATGAGATCAGACCTCAGGTTCGATGTGTGGCCCAACGCCACAGTTACTTTACTGCATTTTTAAAAAAATATTGGCTCATCTAAATTAAGACCACAATAAACGCATAATAATCAAGTGCAAAAAAAGAACAGCTGAACTTCGGGAAAAGTGATCACTGCGGTTGCTGCGATGGTTGCTTTGTTTCTCTGCAGTTGGCTTATTAACACGCAGCATTGCTAAATCACTCGTTTGAATAAAAAATTAAATTTATTAATAAACCTTGTGATATGATGGTCGCATGATTTTTAAAATGAGAGTATGCGCTGCGTATTCATGGCTGTTGATCTGATCTACCCGTGACCCACCCATAGTTAAACATTAAGTAGGTGCGTTGAAGGTGCATGTATAAATTAGTTGTGTTTCCTCCAGATGCTGCCACCTTTCAGGCAAAGTTTGCAGATTGCCTCTTTAACGTTTTCAGG
Organism: Danio aesculapii; assembly: GCF_903798145.1. NCBI lineage: Eukaryota > Metazoa > Chordata > Actinopteri > Cypriniformes > Danionidae > Danio > Danio aesculapii. The sequence goes on from NC_079438.1 coordinate 18,250,230, forward strand.
TTCTCTTTTTGCATTTGGTTTGAACCCGAAATATTGCCAAACAGGCGCTTTTGCATTACGTTTTGACAATAAATCGTCCGCCATTCTCTTTTTGTAAATTTGACTCCTCTTGTTCTCCTCACGTGATAAATGAAATATTGTAGCTGTTCAGATTTTAATTATAGTGCATGCTCTCATAAGTAAATTATTTAGAATTAGATTTTCCATTTAATTCAAATAAATATTTAATAAAAAAACGGAAAAAAAAAACGTGGGGATAATGTCACGATGGAAACGTGATGTCACCGGTGTTGCACCTTTAAACCGGTAACACCGTCAACACCGTCTATGGTGGCAAGCCTACTGGAAATGAATATTTGAACCTATCAGTTTACAATATACTGATGCCCTGTTTTTCTAGGCTTTATTGGTGATAATGGTCAGGAATGTTGGACCACTATTGCCTTTTTAGCCATCTGACTTTAAAGTGGGTTTCTTTTGACCGCCCCCTGTCATTTTAAAGAATATCACAACGGCGAACACGGCAAGTATAAAATCCTCGTCCGTTTCGCGAGGTGCGCACGCAGTCAGTAGAGGTGTGCAATGTGATGCAAGGCGAAAGTATAAATCCAGCATTTCTCACTCACTCCAACACACTACTCCATATAAAAGGCAGAAACTTTTTTGCACTGTAACTGATGATCAATAGTAAAAATAAATAAATACATAAACAAACATTACAAAATTATGTTTGTCACTTGTTTTTAAACTTTTAATCTTGGGCGTCAGACAGAATATCTATCAAAATACCTTTTAAAGAAAATATACCACGGCTAGCTCTCACCACCAGTTACAAATATTAAACCAAAAATAAATAAACACATAAATTAATAAACAATGAGAACCAGAAAAACTCAAACAATTGCTGTGCTTGTCTAAATAAAGTTTGTATTAGTCAGTAAAATTAATTCAAAAACACTTTTCACACATAAACAGCAGTATCAACAACAAAACAAACAATATAACAATAATGACAATGAAACACAAAACCCTCAGCACTTATAACTTAAATGAAAGTGAAAGGAAAAAATGCAAATGATTTCAGGCCAGCAGGTTCATCAGATTTGAAAACGGGGATAAAATAATACTGATAATAATAGTATGGGGACAAAACAAAATGAGAAATAAAATGTGAATTTGGGCAAAGAACACAAAAACTTTTGCTTTTTATCCACGGAGCGGAGGGGTCAAGGGAAATGAGAGGGGAATGGCGAATGTGAAGGTTGAGGGCGTCGACGAACCCAGCCGGTGAGTTGGCAGCTGACTCCATGCCAGCGAGATAAATCAGTTAGTTTTTTTTTGTTCAGGACACACTGCACTGAAGTCTTTGGTGACGCACTCGTTCACAGACATCACAAGCACGAAAACGGTAGTCTTTGCTCCATCGCGTTGATTCGTACTTTCGCTTTTTGTTTCTCACAGCATTTTTTAAGCATTTTCTCAGAATATGTCAAAATAAGATGTCCCCAAATATCAGTCCGTTTGCTTAAACACAGAAAGTTTTGGCCAAATTAAGCCTCAAAATCCCCCCCAGAATGCATGTAAATGACCCAATAGCACATAAGGGGAAAGATGAACATTCCAGCCTTTATGCAGATGCTGTACATGTATGTCTCATGTCTGTGAGGCAAATATGCAGCTGTTTGTTCAGCTGTTACCCAAGAACTTTTTTTCTGAGAACTTAAATTTTTTTGAAAGCTGCATGTCAGCTATGCCACGGCGAGGGCTATGCGTTCACGTGTAGGCTGTGCCGTAGCTTATGCGTGCACTTGACGCAGAAGTATAAATCAGCCTTTATCGACCAAACAAAATATGATCTGGTTTATTTTACATTTAATGTGCATTAAAATTACAGTGTGAAGCCAATGTTTCCTGTGTCTTTTCATTTTTCAGCTTTTGACGAGAGTTTTTAAGACTTAATGGAAACCAATGTTTTATTTTGTTGTTTTTTTCCAGACCTAATTGAAGAGAATGAGGGGAGTAAAGAGGAGGAACATCATGTCAAAATTGAGGAAAAAACTCATTTACAGACTGATGGTATTTTGAAAAGGAGAGACAAGAATCATTTCACCTGCACTCAGTGTGGAAAGAGTTTTGGAAGAAAAGGCAATCTTAAGATTCACATGATGATTCACACTGGAGAGAAACCATTCACATGCACGCAGTGTGGGAAGAGTTTCAGCCAATCATCAAACCTTAATCTACACATGAGGATCCACACTGGAGAGAAACCATTCATATGCACTCAGTGTGGGAAGAGTTTCAGCATATCATCATCCCTTAATCAACACATGAGGATCCACACTGGAGAGAAACCATTCACATGCACCCAGTGTGGGAAGAGTTTTAAATGCTCATCACACCTTAATCTACACATGAGGATCCACACTGGAGAGAAACCATTCATATGCACTCAGTGTGGGAAGAGTTTCAGCCATTCATCATCCCTTAATAAACACATGAGGATCCACACTGGAGAGAAACCATTCACTTGCACTCAGTGTGGGAAGAGTTTCAGCCAATCATCATCCCTTAATCTACACACGATGATCCACACTGGGGAGAAACCATTCACATGCACTCAGTGTGGGAAGAGTTTCAGCCATTCATCATCCCTTAATAAACACATGAGGATCCACACTGGAGAGAAACCATTCACTTGCACTCAGTGTGGGAAGAGTTTCAGACAATCATCATCCCTTAATCTACACACGATGATCCACACTGGAGAGAAACCTTTCACATGCACCCAGTGTGGGAAGAGTGTTAAATCCTCATCACACCTTAATCAACACATGAGGGTCCACACCGGAGAGAAACCATTCACTTGCACTCAGTGTGGGAAGAGTTTCAGACAATCATCATCCCTTAATCTACACATGATGATTCACAATGAAGAGAAACCATTCACTTGCACTCAGTGTGGGAAGAGTTTCAGACAATCATCATCCCTTAATCTACACATGATGATTCACACTAGAGAGAAACCATTCACATGCACTCAGTGTGGGAAGAGTTTTAGCCAATCATCACACCTTAATCTACACATGATGGTTCACACTGGAGAGAAACCATTCACATGCACTCAGTGTGGGAAGAGTTTTAACTGCTCATCACACATTAATCAACACATGAGGATCCACAGTGGAGAGAAACCATTCACATGCACTCAGTGTGGGAGGAGTTTCAGTTGCTCATCAAACCTTAATCAACACATGAGGATCCACACTGGAGAGAAACCATTCACATGCACTCAGTGTGGGAAGAGTTTCAGCCAATCATCAAACCTTAATCAACACATGAGGATCCACACTGGAGAGAAACCATTCACATGCACCCAGTGTGGGAAGAGTGTTAAATCCTCATCACACCTTAATCGACACATGAGGATGCACACTGGAGAGAAACCATTCACTTGCACTTAAGCCGCGGTCACACTGGACTTTTCTCCCCATAGACTTCCATTCATGTGGACACGAATGCGTCAAACCGGAAACAAAGTTTGTGCGTTAAGATTCGCAGTTCACTGCGTTGCAAAGTTCAAACTTGGTGAACTCTGACCTGCGAAATCGCATCATTTGACCGTGTGAGACCAATCGTAGATTAAAACATGACCTCTCTGGACAGAAATTTAAAATATGGACCAATCACTCACATTTTTTAATGTCTAATCATCTTGTTTGATCCCGCCTGTTTTCGCAGCGCTGTACAACAGAATTTTGCTAGTGTGACCGCAGCTTCGGCGTGGGATGAGTTTCAGCAACTCATCAGACTAATAAACACATGAAGATCCACACTGGAGAGAAGCCATTCACATGAACTCAGTGTGGGAAGAGTTTCAACCGATCAGCAAACCTTAATGAGCACATGCAGATCCACACTGGTGGGAAAGAGTATATGTGCTTGAGTGAGAAGACTTTTATTACAGCTCTAAAATTGAAACTGCACCAGACGATTCACACTGGAGAGACCTTACAAGTGTTTACACTGTGACAAGAGGTTTTATCAGTTAACACCTCTGAAAACACAAAAGAGGATTACCACTGTAGAGAAACCGTACAGATCTGATCAGTGTCTACAGAGTTTCGCTCATTCGGCGCAGCTTAAGAAACACATGGAAAAAAGTTGCACACATGACATGAATGCAGCAATACATTTTCTCATCTGCACAGGATGTTTCATGTCTGAATAATGTTTGAAAAGGCTGAGTGACGGTATACTGTTTTCCAGCACTCCTACACTGCAGTAGGTGGGGTTGTAAATGTGTTGCGTTCCTCGCGTTTACCGTAAACACGATGGCGGCTGAGAGAAGAACAGTTTTATAAACATCTGGCAAACAGCACCTCTGTGGCTTAAAATCTCTTTGCAAGTGATTGTACAGGTGCGGATACATCTGTACTCCACTCTCCAGTGTATTCATATAGCTAGTGTTGTTTTGGATGATGTTCTCTGTCTGACTCCCTGAATGAGAAACAAATCACTGGACATCAAAGAAGGTGGAGCTCCAGGACAGTTAGTTTGCAGTATACCAGGGCCCATTCAATTGTCCTGTGTTGCATCTTTTATTGGTAAAGTTTCTTTACTTTTAGGTTCAAGATTCTTTCTAGTTTACTACGTTTACTAGAACATAAACTGGATGAATATTTTATTATTTAGACAGAGCGACAGGTATTAAGTTTTACAATATTAATACACTGTGATGATCACAGGGCTCCAGATTGGAGTATGTGGTAAATCCTGATTGGATGTCTGCATTACTCATCAATGGGTATATAAAAGTTGCTGTGCTAGCTACCCCAGGACGCTGTGGCTACTCGGGAGTCCTCATGTCAAGACCTGCCATCTCATTGACTCTTTAACCTTATGGTTTTGTTTTGCATTACTTATATCATGTAGTTAAAGTGTTGTAGTGATTTATATCTTAAGTTCTTTATCTTCATTATTATCCCTAGACATTTGTTGGTTGCTTTGATTGATTGTTCTATGAGTTACATTTTATAATAAATAATTTGCATTCAGGCTATTTTGTTAGCTCATCTCTCTTTTATGGTGCAACTCAAACAAGCGGGTCATAACATTTTGTAAAATGTGTCCGGTTGTATCTGAGATCTTGTCCTTTTAGTCATTAGATTGAGCGGTAAATTGAGAACATTACCTTTCGTCTCAGGTCCTTCACCACAACAGACAATCACAAACTGCATTAGTGCTGCCGCTGCACTGATCCATCTTTTAATCTCACAATCCATTCCTCATGGAAAAAAAAACACAGATACTTGAACTCCTTTTGGGGTAATTACTCTCCTCCAAATTTGACATGGCCACCTTTTTCCAGTCATGCACCATGGTTTCTGACTTGGAGGTGCTGTTTCTTTCCCTGCCATGCCACACTCGGCAACAAACCGTCCCACTGCATGCTGAAGGTCCATGTCCTATGAAGCTAAAAGGACAACATTATGTGCAAATGGCAGAGAAAGTCCTAGCCTACACCTAAAATTCTGTCAGTAAAAATTATTATATTTTTGAGATCAGCCTCAAAAATAACACATTTACAAAATAAAATGAATAAATAGATAGATAACTATTGTAGTGGTGGAAGGGGAAGTAGGATGGCTTGTTCAACCATAAACCAAGATGGAGCTCTCTCAGGAGGGATGGACCAGTGCGCGAGATGTCTCAGACTGAAGGCGTAATAATTAAATAAATGCTCAGGAAGCCCCAACCCTTTTTATCAACTGGCTGTTGCAATGCACTCCTATGCAACCAAGGGTGCTTATTGTTCCGGTGAAATTGATTGACTAAATTATCTAACTGTTTTAAATATTGTAAATAAATATTTACAGGGATATACTGAAGTAGAGAAGTAACTTTAGGAAGGCAATTCATTTTGAGTATGATAGTTTGTTATTTTGAGTACCTCAGAGCAGTGGTTCTCAATTTTGGTGCTTGTACAAAATGAGTTGACAATCATCCCAAATTAATTTGAGCTCTTATTACTAGATATTAGAATCACACCTGAGAAACCACAAAAGCAGAGATTTGGCTTATCTTTAACTGCTTAAGATCAATTTGCACCAGATCAGCAAGAGACAACATTTATTTGAGTTTCCTTTACCGACTGGCCTCGACGAAAGACGGCGTTCTTGATTGGTTGGTGACTTAGCTTCAGTGACATCCTTGAGATTCACTTGCTTGATTGGAAGTTGTCCTGGGTTACCAGGGTGACAGACTCTGCTGAGAGTCGGTTTGCAGAAGTTTTTTGTGGTTTCGGCGGTTCCTAAACTTTTAGAGGTGGCATGGAAAGTTCTTTGCGACCCGATTGCGTGGCGATGCAGTGTCCGAGAGGGGGCAGAGAGCAGCAGCGAGTATGAGAAACCAAATGCAAAAATAAAAGTTTTACTGTTGCAGTAGGTTTTTAAGTGATCTGGTTTGGTCCATGACATTGGTCTTCCAATGAGCAGTTGCCATGGAGGGCAGGCGCACGCCCCATACCATTATGCTCGGGGTAAGTCATTAACAGACCGCTTGGTAATTTCATGTGGTAAAATATCTTGTAAGTTCGTTACTATTAAATTCACAAATCCAGTTTTTGTTAATTCACAAATTGTCTTCGGAATTTATGAATTGGATTGTGTAAATGAATAGTGCTGTGCATGGATTAATGTTATTTTATTTTATTATTTTTGAGACTGAGACAGAATCATTACATTTGAGAATCTTACATTTACATTTAGTTGGGAATGGGAAGACATTCCCCCAGCATGGAACAATCAATGAAAAGGTTTTGGAAAGTGATTTATAGCCTGCGCTCGCTCTCAGATTGGTGGCTCCAGGCGGGTATGTAGACCTTCACCAGTAGGTGGAGGTAAGCGGGTGCAGTGCCAGTGATTTAAACTTGATACGAGCCTCGCGCGGTAACCAATGCAGAGAGATAAAAGAGAGGATTTACATTGGCTCTTATTGAAGATCAGGGGCCTCATGTATCAATGCTGCGTGCACACAAAAACTTTGCGTATGCCAGATTTCATGCTCACATTTGGATTAACTAACAATGAAATTAACATGAGTGTGCGTTGGTCCATGCCAACTTCATGTCTCGCGTACTTGCATTTCTTGTGTGTGTTTATTTTATTTCCATTGGCGACTCCTAGAGGCAATTATTTTAAATTGCACACTACAAAGTATCTTTGAGCCGTGCAATGCCAGCTGTATGGGACCTGATCATCCGCATGTCTAGCAGGTAAATAAGGTTTCCATGCCATGCAGTTGACCAGCCAAACATTAAAGTTCAATTTGCAGCTGTAGGAACTCAGCCATATTCTAAGCGGAGTTAAAACCAGCAGTCATGAAAGCCTCATTGCGCCCCTTCGTCTCCTTCTTAATTAAGTATCGCCCAGAGCTTAATTCCAATACACACTCTCCTTCCAACTTTATAAAACAAAGGATATGTTGTAACCATCAGTTAATAATTGATGGCCCATTGGGAAAATCCGGCCATTTGACTCACATGACTATGTTAAATAACTTGTACCCAAAAGAAGAAAGACACATGTGTGTCTCTTCGGGCGCGTGATCCTCCCCCCCCTTTCCTCGTGCTGTAAAGGAGATAACACTCATATTGTTTCGGTACAAAAAGCCAGCACGATTTTTGGACATTTCACGTTTAAAAGTGTGTTTGCTCTAATGTTTTGTTGCCAATAGTTGTGTATGTTTTACTACGTATATAAGCAAGTATGTTCACTATGGAGTGCATGTAAATGAAACGTAGCGTGTGTAACGCATGTAATTAACTGTATTTGATAATGGCCGTGATGTTTGATGTCAAACTAAAGCTATAAGGCTTAAGAGAACATTGGTTTAAATGATAAAACTGTATCTGCAAATAGTAGTTAATTACAGAGCTTTATTGAGTTTTGATAACAGTAAAGTGAAGTTTATGTTACGGGTCTCCCCCTCCCTGTCGGAGACAACAAGGGAAAAGAGGGAGGGTAGACTCGCGAAGTAGCTGTGCCATTGGACAGTCACAGAGTGGGCTGGTCTAAACTCTGGCCACTATAAAACTTTTACGAGGTAAAAGTTTAATTCTTTCGTTTGGCTTCACGAGGGGTTTCTACGCACAAACTTCGCATTGCACGCTTCCCGTCTTTACAACACGCCTGCCGGACATCGCTCTTGGAAGAACTACCCGTGTAAAGCCTGCGTCTGTCCGCCGCTACATCACTAAGGCAACGAGACCCGTTCACAGGAGCTCCAGCTGCTTCTGTGTACGTTCGCGACTCGCATGAACTCAGTCTGACCCTGTTCTGCTCGTATAACCACTTTCCCGTGAACACTCGGACGCAGCCCCGTCCAGCGGTAGGGTCAGTCATTCAACTTCTCTGAACTCTTATTTCCTAAGTCTCGTAATTCTGCCGGAGCAGTCACTGGAGGAATTCCCATTCGACAAACTTCCCGCGTGCTGACGTCAAACTCTCCGTCACCGGGACAGGGAAACCCACGCTCCAGATGATGAAGGAAAACCCTCTCCAACAAAGGACATCCCCGCCACATCAACGTGCTGCAACCAATCGGCTTCGCCGGAGTTTCCCTCAACCAGCTGACGAGTGCGACTGGTCAACCAAACGCAAGTAACACAAACAACGTTCACTCCTTGCTGAAGCTGGTGTTAAATTTAAGCAGTAAACCTTAGTCAGATTCTCTGCTTGGTGGTTTTCTCAGGTTGCAATGCTAAGAACTTAGCAAGTGCGAGACGTTTGGGACTCTTTGTTGTTCATCCTCAGTCATTCACCCATCCCAGAACTGTGTGTGTGTGTGTGTGTGTATCTGTACGTTTGTCCTGTAGAGTAGTGTACTGTGTGTTTAGCTTAATAAACTTGTGTTTCATTTTAAGATCCTTGTCGGAGTTGTATGTGTTTCTAAGTTACTGCCTCAGCTATATGGTCTTGCTACCTTGCTTGTATAAATACTGAAATCCTGTTTTAAATTATTAATGTTGGCCACGTAATAATATAACATAGATTTACTAAAGCTAAAATCACGCTGCTTACTTCTATTAGGGTGGACCAATAGATGACGTAAGTGTACGTGTTAACCTGTTTCTGACTGTGAGTCAGTCATTTGAATCTTCTGATTCGAATCCCCGAGAGTTAATTTGAATTAATTCGAATTTATGAGCTAATTCTTAGAGTACCGAACATATTAGATGGTCCAGGCACTACATATAATGGTGGAGTAAAATTTTGGGCAGTAGATTGAACTAACTTTTAAGCACATAAAACCCCCGAAACACTCTATTTTTGACGGTAAAGATAGATTAGAGGAAACAGAGTTGGCTACACATGTCATTACTCTATCATTCTACCATGCGTTTTATTGCTTGACTCCATGCTGAAGTGTTGTTGAGAAAGTAAAGCTGCATTTAATTCGTCCGCCGTGACGAACCGTGCACAAAAAGTGCATTTAATTCGTCCACCAAGACGAACCACGCACAAAAGTGCATTTAATTCGTCCGCCGAGACAAACAGCGCTGTAACTGCAATTAATTCGTCCGCCGTGACGAACCGTGCACAAAACTGCAGTCTATTCGTCCGCCGAGACGAACAGTAAAGCCGCTTTAAGAGCGCAGAAAGAGGTGGATAAGCGTGTCCCTTATCTCTCCTCTTAAAAAAGGGCCTTATACAGTATGATCTCTTACGCCGCGAGACTCCAGCTCTGAAATCAACTGTCTTTCTCCTGGCTACTGGGTTTAGAATAAATCAACCCACCTTGGCCGTTTTATTCGCTAAGAGTAGTGAATTAAAGAATGCGGTTGCTTGGATAACTGTGTTGTATTGTGGGAGAAAATATTTGTCTTGATCAAGTTTATGTGGTTGAATTCACAGCCGTGTTACTGTTTAAACAGACTCTAACACGTAGGGCCGAGATCCCGGATCTCACCTTAATCTCAGTTACCCTGTTGATTAAAGTTTTGCCCTGCACTGATTAACGTTAGATAAATGATCTGACCAGTGCGCGTGACCGCACAGCGAGGACCCACGGCCTCCATAGTGTATTACACAGTAATCGCTAAAGCTGTATTCATTGGTCACTGATTATCAGAAGGATAGTATTCTGACTAGTACTATTGCGCAGTGTGAAGAGCGTGGTGCTTGTAAACTGCTATTTTGCCACTTGGTGTCCGTTGCATAGCAATGACCTTGAACCAGGAAGTCCCGAGGGACTCGCCGGAACTTCAGTCATTCGCACATGCGCAGCTCGCCAGCGCCGACTAGAACTGAAAGTAAACAAAGCCTAGCACGAGGCTAAGCTAACAAACGCTAACGCGTCGCATTGAAGTATATGTGTGTCTAGTGATATCAAAGGCTAGCACAAAGCATTGTATGGCTGATGTTAAAGTGAACTTTGATTCACGCTAGCAGATTTTCAATCTTTGATGTTTCTCTTCATGCTTACCTTATGTCTCATCTTCTTTTCTCGTTTGGAAAATAAGTTGACAAGTGCTGAAGTTAATAAAGGGTATACGATCTCATTGTTGATGTTAATCACATTTGTCTAAATGGCTTTTGCCGCTATATTGGGCCCGTGTCACCAGTCGGAACTCCCAAAAGCTGTTGGCCTTTTGGAAAACATACTATTGCTTAATCCAATCGTTAGAATGTTTCACGAGTGACATAAACGCTTTTATCGAAACTACTCAACCTGTAAGAACGACCATTTCTTACCACGGTTGACTGAGAAGTCCATTTATAAGCATAGTGTTAAGTTTAATCATAACGTTAATTGTCCTTTAGACTTTAATGACTATTTCTCTTAGTTCAGTTTAGACCATCATCACAGCTGCAGCTATCACAATAACAGTTATTGATTAATGCAATCAAATACATCCTGATCAATTAATCAACATCTAGGAACAACCATTTCCTATGATCATTGATTTACTGGCAATGTTTAATGATTAAAATAATCATATTGTTATATGTCTGGGAAGTTCAATTGCAAACCTCACTGAGTGATCTTGACAGCATCAATACTGCATATGTCTTATTTCAACCTTAGGTTGTTTTGTTTAATTTAGTTATAATAATAATAATCATTATTATTATTATTATTCCTTTTCATCTCTGTTCATGAATAGTCCATTAGTCTCCGAACTCAATAACAGTTTGTGATTAACTTAAATAATTTGATCCAGTTTAATGAAGTCTGGAATTGATGTGAGTTTAATTTCGATGTCAAATTTAGTTTGTATTGTTTAGTGATTGATTTTAATCATAATTGTTCACCTTATACTTTATCATTACTCCATTGAGTATTAATGTCACTCAACATTGCTGTCTGGAAATTTTAATTTGATTAGCAGCTCCATGATGGATGGCTTCCTCTTTCAATAACAATTACTGATTAAATGTTAATCATAAAACACTTTGATAAATAATAACGCATAGGGGTTACCACTCTTGTTGCTTTTACTAATTTGGAATTAAATTTTATATTTTACTTAATTCAAATTTTGAATTTTAAGTTAAATCTATTATTTTATTTATTCCAGGTATATATTGGAACCCATAGTGAATATCTCTTTTGGCCTTAGTTGAATTTACCCAATTGACTTAAATAAACTACAGCTTTGAGTTCCCATTGTTTTCCCAAGCCGTTTCCTTCCCTTTCTGGGTTCCAGGGTGATGCAATTGGACAGAGTAGCCGGTTGCACCCAATTGAGTTTATAAGGGCAGTATCCCTCGGTTAGGTAAACCCAAATTAAGCTTACAAGCTTGTCATTACTTTTGCTAACTGGCTAACGCGATAACCCAATAAACCAACAATTTGGAATTATCTATTCGACAGCACCACCACTTGGTCAATCTTAGTTTGTCCAACAGAGAAAACTGTCTTTTTGTCTTTTCTTTCTCTACTATCTGCTTTTGACTTGACTGCTGCTGCTATTTGGGGTATTGCGCCTGTGAGAATCATCCAGCAGAGAATTTTAGGAACATTTGACAAATGTTTGGGAAACTTGAACACTGTATTGCTGAAGTTGAACTTGCATGATTCTCACCCTCATTCGCTCCTCATTGTGGAATCCTACCCATCAGAGCTAAAAGCAGGTCGTCAGGAACATAAGAATCGTCAGTCGCTATTTTTAACACTCATTAAGGGACAATTCATTTGGTGTGGTGTCAATCCTATTGATTTAAGAAACCAACACTGTTGTTATCACAATTTCTCCTGTTTCATAGGAAATTTTAATAACAGCCGCAGTCCTGGTGATAAGAGACCTTAAAATTCAAAAGTTAGCTTAGGAGCATTCGTTTATTTTAGATTAAGGGAAGCTAAATAATTGCTCTCTCTAGGAAAGTGCAAACACCGATCTGTATTTCTCTGTTCCTTAGCTGTGCCAACTGTATGTGTTTACTGATTCTCCCCACAGAGTTTACCAGTTAGACGCACATCCAGCAGAGGACCACAGCCCAGAGAACGACATTCACCTAGAACACTCACACTAGAACATTGGTACACATTTAACTTCTCACACTTAATATTACACACTGACATTGTTGTTCCTTTTCATCGCCACCCTCAAGATAAGTGACAGGAATGCCAGCCAGCTCCAGCACAAGCTGACACACAGACAACTTTGCATCGAGCAACTAGAACTGGAGGCTCGACAGCAAGCTGAACTGTCCACGAAGACGGATCAAAAGTTTAAGGAAGAGATCGATAAACTGTGAGAGAACCTAGCTGCTGCCACCCAAGAATTGGAGCAAGCCAAAGCAAATACAGGAACTGGACTACTTCAAAGAGGAGTCTGCCACTGTCAAAGATGAACTTAAGTATGCCTACAAACTGCGACGTGAACCCGCCAAGGAAAGATATGCACTAGCCTCACCCTTGCCAAGCAGGACAGGATCCCCTGTACCCGAACTCAAACTCACACATAGTGAGAAAGATGAGGAACCAAGCCGAAGACGCTCACCAGCTCCTTCTGCAGGGCCTGACCTCACCCCAAAGCAACGAGAGCCTGTGCTAGTCGGTCACAGATCAGCGCACAACATGGATCTCAAAGACCTCGATAAGCTGGCCATTGGCAAGTTCACCCCAAGTGCGCCAGGTGGTCAGGAGATCCACGCCTATCTGCAAGACATTGATTTCCATCTGGAAATGAGACCCAATGTCTCAGACAAAGATAGACTTTACCTGCTTCGGGCGATATCCAGCCCTGAAGTACGCAGCTTCCTAGACCGACAGCCAGCTCGCACAAAGAATGACTACCTCCTACTCCAAGAAGCTCTCGTTAAAGAATTTGCTGACCCCTTCAAGATTCTATTCCTGTGAAACCTCCATCCTGCTATAAGCCACCATCTGGGAGTCCTTTCATGCCCACGAACAATGACTGTGCAACAGTTACGAGATTTGGCACATAAAGCCTATGGTAAACAGAAGATGGCTTCAGAAAAGAGCGCCAAAACCACCACTATTCTGGCCGTCGAAACCCAAAGTCCAGAACTGGCACTAGAGGGTACCCAATGTCCAGACAAAACCGAGCAGTCTGCTCAAGATGGGAAGGCATCCGCACCCCGCAGACAACGGGACTCTCATGCTGACGCTAGACCTAGACAGAGGAACAGTTGCTATGATGGACCCTCTGGACGACAACGCTCTCCTGAACGCCACTGGGAGAGATCGTGGACTCAATCCACTTCATTCGGCAATCAAAGGAGAAAAGGCTCGTCACAGTCCAATGGTGCCTCCAAGGGACGACGACAAAAGCCTGGATCAATAAGCCCAAGGGGTCGACGAAAGCACTCACCCCGATTCTCCACTGACCGAACTCGATCTCAATCCCAACGAGAAGAAACTACCCTATCTTCCAACGCGAGGAGGACGACAGGAAGGGGAAAAAGTAGGATAAACTGGATTCAGCCTGACTAGCCGTCGAACAAAGCAGCAGTGACTATCAACAGACCCCTGAGAATAGCACTGTACCCCCTCACTCTCAAAGAGCCATACCTGCAACTACCTCAAGTGAAACAGGAAACCTGTTTGAACGCCCCGCTATAGAGTTAAGCACTAACTCCACAGCTACTGCAGCAGATCACGGCAGCATCCCACAGACACCTGCTGATGAACTGCCAAAAATTCCTGAAAGTGCCATTCTGATCGTCTGCCACTCCTCTGACGAACCTCAAGCCAGCCCTGAAATCCTACCTGTCCCATGCCAAACTCCTGTCCCTCAACTACTGGGTGACCTCATCGAAAGAGGTGTAGCAAGGAAATTCTATTTGTCTATCATCATCAAACGCCAAGTCCAAGTCGAAGCTCTCGTGGACACAGGAGCTGACATCACCCTAATGTCAGCAGAACTCCTCGAAGAAGTCCAAGAAAGAGCCAAGAGAACCAAAAGAACTCTCAGACTGCAAAGGTGTGAACTGAACCTCCAAGCCTACTCCCACACTGGCCTACAGCTGAAACAGCTTGCCCCAGTACACCTGACAGTGGGACCAATGAGCCTCGTTCACCCAGTGTACGTGTCACCACTGAACACGTACCCCCTCCTCTTAGGAAAAGATTTGCTGAACCGATTTGAACCTCTAATTGATTTCAAGCATATGAAGATATGGACTCAAGTCCGGGAGCCATTGCCATTGCAGCCAGTTTGCTCCAAAGAGCCACAGTGTCAAGCTACAGGCACTGAACCCAAGTCACTGACAACTGGTGCAACCTCCAGAAGTAAGGATCAAGACCCTTTCCTCTGCTCACTGCTAGCTCCTGACTCAGACTCCAGCCCCATTCCAATCAAGACTGAAATAGACACTCAAGATACCTCGGTGTCCAATGCGGCCCTAGCACTGTGGGAGGAAAACTCAGCTGTCAGTCTAAAGCTCTTCCAAGCCTTAAAACGAAGACACCAGACTCTGCCACATGTCTCAAAACACAGCCGCTTCCCCCTCAGTCCTTGTTCAACAGCCATGGCCACCTCCAAGATGATCTGTGCTGTGGACATCCGATGGAACAACAGACTGCTGAGTCACCACTTCCTCATTGTCCCTAACCTACCTCATGACATCTACATCGGAGCAGACATCCTAGTTCGGCTCAATGCCTGTGTGGACATTATCAACAATGTTGTTTGGGCCCCTCTGTCGAACCAACTGACCACTTCAGTGAATTTGAACACCCTTCGATCTGGTCAAACCATACCAGATGCATGTGCCATGATCAATGAGAGAGAAGTCACAATCCCTGCATACAGCAAGAGTGTCAGCGTTCGCCTCAACATGCGACCTGGCCACACTCTCAACAGTAAGCTAGCATTCTTCCAGCCATCCAGGACCTGTCTGAAACTGGGCCTGACTCTGGAAGCCACCCCCCTCATTGATGCGTCATCACGTGCTATGTACATACTGTTCAACAACTGCACTGCCAGAGATGTCACTGTCCCTAAAACCAGTCACCTAGGATGGCTCATCAACCAGGCGTTTCATGACTTTGACCTGATGGTACCTGTCATAGGCCAATACCAGCCCAACCACTGTCTGACGAAGATGATGACACAGTGATGTTTACACGACCACATGGAAACATCACGCTAACTTCTGTCCTGCCAGTGTCTAGGGAAAGTGTGTGCCGATCCGAACTGACGGATGACACCCACCTATGCAGTTTCAACACAGCCTACAACAGAAACACCTAAGCCAATTGCCATCCAAACCCAAACCAAAGTCCCTCAAATGACTCGAGTGAAGAACCCTATGCTGGGTTCGAGGCACAGCTCCAACAGATCCTTAGTGAGGCTGATGCCCTCCACAAAGAAGCAGATCGTCAAGGACTCAAAGAAGTTTTGTACAAGTACAAAGACTCCTTCGCCAAAGACTACCTGGACTGTGGCCTAACCAACATCCATACCGTGGGCATACCAACTCACCCAAATGCGCCACCCACATTTGTGATACAATATAAAATCCCGATTGCCTCATACGAGCCAGTGCAAGAAATCATCGACTCCATGTTGACCAAGGGGGTCATCCGCCCCTGTAACAGCACATACTCTGCTCCAATATGGCCAGTACTAAAACCCAATGGGAAATGGCGACCTACTATCGACTACCGCAAGTTGAACCAGCAGCTGCCCCTGTCACGATGGTCTATGACTCAGTTAGACCAGGAAATCCCCAAAATCAAAGGCTCGACAATTCTCTCAACACTAGATGTCGCCTCCGGGTTCTGGACAATTCCAGTCCACCCTGATGACCAACACAAACTGGCATTCACCTTCAGCAATCAGCAATACACCTTTACACGGTGCCCTTTCGGCTATGCTAATTCACCAGCAGAATTCAACATCTTCCTGAACAAAGCCTGCCCTGATGCCAGAGCCAGAGGTAATCTTGTCTATGTCGATGATGTTCTCCTGAAAAGCTCAAAGGTAGATGATCACCTCAAGGAAATCGATCATGTCCTTAACCAGCTGACAATCGCAGGAGCAAAGATTGCCCTCAACAAGGGACAATGGTGTAAAACCAAAGTGAATTACGTTGGCCTGCTCGTGGGACGAAATGGCATTGAACCGCAGTCTAACCGTACCCAGGCAATCCAAAGCATTAAAACACCCACCAACGTGTCTGAGCTAAGAAGCTTTCTGGGAGTGTGCAATTACTCAAGACAGTTCATCGAAGGCTACGCCGACCTTGCACGACCATTGACCTCCCTCCTGAAAAAGGATGAACCTTTTGCGTGGGCAGAAGCCCAAGACAAAGCTATGAGCGCACTCAAACAACGCCTGTGCTCTGCTCCATGCCTAGCCTACCCAGACCCAAGCAAGGAGTTCTACCTGGACGCAGGTTTCTCCGAGCATTGCCTCAGCGCAGGGCTGTACCAGCTCCATGACAAAGACAAGCGAGTGGTCGCCTATGCCAGCAAAACCCTGCTTCCACCAGAATGCAAGTACTCAGATTGTGAAAAGTCTTTACTGTGCACTGTGTGGGCCATCCAGCACTTCTCCCACTACATTGGAGCGCAAAAGGTGATCATAGAGACATGCCACCAGCCAGTGACTTTCCTCAACAGCCAGCGAATCAGAGATGGCGTGGTCACCAATGCACGCATAGCGACCTGGCTAATGGCACTTCAAGGACGGGACGTCTCTAGGAAATGGGCTAGCAACCTGCCAGAACTGCTCGACTGACATGCCATGCACCTCAGCAGAGCCCAAAGATCCGGTACCCCCACAACTGATGAATCACAGATATTTTGAGGAGAACGTATGTGAAGGAATGACCACTGCATATGTGGATGGCTGTTCATAAAATCACCAGGGCAACTTGAAAGCTAGAGCGGGTGTGATCTGGCTCAATGATGACCCCTGCCCACCACAACAATTTAAACTCGGCCCTCACTCATCACAGTACGCAGAAATCGCAGCTGTTCTCATCACCCTGCAACTAGCTGCATCTCACAACGTCAGAGAGCTCCTTATCTGCACCGATTCAAACTATGCACGGCTGAGCTTCACATGCCATCTAGTGGGATGGAAACAAAATGGCTTTAAGACAGCTAACAACAAACCTGTCAAGCATCAAGAACTCTTCCAGTCATGCGACTCTATTGTTACCAAACACGACATGCTCATCTATTGGAAAAAGGTCCGTGGACATTCACGCCAACCAGGGCAAGATAAAGACTTCAATGACCAAACGGACGCCCTCGCCAAAGCAGGCGCATTACATGGAGAGCCTTGGACTTTCAAATCTGCAAATTCACAAAATGGGTCGAATGTCTCCCAGCTCCCAACGATACAGCAGAAACTACAGCATGTCTGTTAATGAACCACATCTTCTCAAGATTCGGCCTGCCTTTTGGAGTCAACTCTGACCGAGGAACCCACTTTACAGCCGAAGTCATGCAGGAAGTGTGGAAACTTCTGGGAATCCAAGACAAGCTTCATATAAGCCACCACCCAATCTCCTCTGGTCAAGTGGAACGAACCAACAGGACAGTGGTCAGCATGTTGAAAAAGTATGTGTCTGCCAATCAAAAGGACTGGGACATCAAGCTCCCTCTTGTACTGATGGCAATAAGAGCCACCCCTTATCGCTCTACTGGGATACCCCCGTTTGAGATGATGACAGGACGGCAGATGACTCTCCCGTTACACCTGCTGTACCAACCAGGTGACATGAATCTCGTCACCGCCTATACCACTCACCAGTACCTTGATAAGCTGCATCAGCACCTAAGGTCAACTTTCGCCTTTGCACAGCAACAACTCCAAAGGAGTGCGGAAGGACGCAGGGCCTACTACGACAAAAAAGCCTCATACAAGGAATTCAATGTCGGAGACAAGGTGTGGTACTACAGCTTCGCCCTACCACGACAGAACACTCCTCACCATCTGTCCAAGAAGTTCCTGCCTCACTGGACTGGACCTCATGAGATTGTTGACAAACTCTCACCTGTGGCCTACCGAATCAAAATCAGGTCAGGGCGCAGTGACCCTGTCCTTTGATGGGTTCATCGAAACCAGATCAAGAGGCACTGGGAGCCCAGCCAACCAGAAATGGGGGAGGACCAAAGCCACTGATACTGACCAACTGTCCTACCCTCTACACTACACTAACACAACCCCAGACAATCTAGGGAACACCTAGTTAACTGTGCTAAACACAACATTAATGCTCTCTCCTCCACAGTCCTGCTAGAAAACCCCTAGTAGAGAGGAGCCACTCCAGATTTGTGTCACTTATTTTTAACCACCTGAGTTTCTTTTATGTCTCTCGTTTCTTCATTTTCTTCTCTTTTTCCTTGTTTAATTTGCCCTTCTATTCCCATCCTGAGGGACTCACATAGAATCATGCAAGCTAAGCATAAGGCCTAAATTTAGGATTGACTCCAGTCACCAAATTGTTGTAATTGTTCTTGAAATTTTTCGTTTGCCACTCAGGCCGACATGATTTCCAAATCTAATTTGTTTCCTTTGATTCTATAGCCAGGAAGATGATTGGCCCAGCCATTCTGATCTTGTGCGTAATGGGGGTCACACCCCAGCCAGAAGTTGCGTCGCCGGGACCAGCATCGGGGATAGTACTCCACGAACAACCGGGGTTACTGATAACAAACTGTAAAACGCACACCCAAAAGGTGTACGTCCGACTTAATCCCCACGAAGTTGTCAGAGCTCACTACACTCCCACAGCCTCCCAAACCACCTGGGCCGGTAGTCGTTGGACCCAGGAAATTCTTGCTCACGCCCAAGCAGATGTTACACACATGCTGCACCAATTGCAGAAAATGACGGTAACCCAAGCTAAACTTAGCGGGTACCACTGGCGTCCGAAACGATTTTTGGGCGCCTTGCTGGGGGCTGCCGCAGCTGTAGGAACTCTGTTCAACATTGGCATGAGTACCGCTAATGCCGTAAATTTGGCCACAGTAAGGCGGCATGTGGGTGAAATTCAGGCCGAAATACCTGAAATCCGCTAACAGCTCGCAGTCCAGAGCCGTGCCTTACAAACTTTTGGAAAATCACTAAACGTAACTATTACAGTCCTTAACACGCATTATCTGTGCCCTAGTAAGCCCTTCGTTCGCGATAACACTGATGGCATCTGCGGCCTGGAATCGGTTAGACCTGATACCTGGATCTCCAATCATTCGGTCTTGGTCGGCTGCCGATACGGCTCTGTGCGTTTCTACTATTGTTGGCTACGTTGTAACTTTGACGCTCGCCTATCTCCTCCACAAGAGAGTGACCGCCATCCGAGATGCATGTAACAAATGCATACCCGGCAATCGACGCATTTTCCGACGCGAAGAGGTCCAAGAACCTGAGATTTCGTTAACCTTAATCGAGCTGCATCCTCACCGTTTACGATTAGCCAAATAAATTGATTGTCGCAACCCTTGTTAAGGTTCCCCTCAACTGTCAAGTGTTTCTAATACGATTATGCCAATTTGTCTAATACCTTCTCCAGAATTCAGTCTGTGATGGAAATGTTGTTTGTGCCTTGTGTGTGCCTGCTCTTTCCTTTGACTGCCTCTTCTTCCAGTGTCTGCCGATGGTCACTCCAGCAACATCACCATCCAAATGGAGGACTGTAGGAACTCAGCCATATTCTAAGCGGAGTTAAAACCAGCAGTCATGAAAGCCTCACTGCGCCCCTCCGTCTCCTTCTTAATTAAGTATCGCCCAGAGCTTAATTCCAATACACACTCTCCTTCCAACTTTGACTGTCACATGACTATGTTAATTAACTTGCACCCAAAAGAAGAAAGACACATGTGTGTCTCTTCGGGCACGTGATCCTCCCCCCTTCCCTCGTGCTGTAAAGAAGGAGATAACACTCATATTGTGTCGGAACAAAAAGCCAGCACGATTTTTGGACATTTCACATTTAAAAGTGTGTTTGCTCTAATGTTTTGTTGCTAATGGTTGTGTATGTTTTACTACGTATGTAAGCAAGTATGTTCACTATGGGGTGCATGTAAATGAAACGTCATAGCGTGTGTAACGCATGTAATTAACTGTATTTGATAAAGGCCGTGATGTTTGATGTCAAACTAAAGCTATAAAGCTTAAGAGAACATTGGTTTAAATGATAAAACTGTATCTGCAAATAGTAGTTAATTACAGAGCTTTATTTAGTTTTGATAACAGTAAAGTGAAGTTTTATGTCACGGGTCTCCCCATCCCTGTCGGAGACAACAAGGGAAAAGAGGGAGGGTAGACTCGCGAAGTAGCTGTGCCATTGGACAGTCACAGAGTGGGCTGGTCTAAACTCTGGCCACTATAAAACTTTTACGAGGTAAAAGTTTAACATCTTTTGTCTCTTTCGTTTGGCTTCACGAGGGGTTTCTACGCACAAACTTTGCGTTGCATGCTTCCCGTCTTTACAACACGCCTGCCGGACATCGCTCTTGGAAGAAGTACCCGTGTAAAGCCTGCGTCTGTCCGCCGTTACATCACTAAGGCAACGAGACCCAATCACAGGAGCTCCAGCTGCTTCTGTGTACGTTCGCGACTCGCATGAACTCAGTCTGACCCTGTTTTGCTTGTATAACCGCTTTCCCGTGAACACTCGGACGCAGCCCCGTCCAGCGGTAGGGTCAGTCATTCAACTTCTCTGAACTCTTACTTCCTAAGTCTCGTAATTCTGCCGGAGCAGCCACTGGAGGAATTCCCATTCGACAAACTTCCCGCGTGCTGACGTCAAATTCTCTGTCACCGGGACAGGGAGTCCCACGCTCCAGAAGACGAAGGAAAACCCTCTCCAACAAAGGACATCCCCGCCACGTCAACGCACTGCAACCAATCGGCTTCGCCGGAGTTTCCCTCAACCAGCTGACGAGTGTGACTGGTCAACAAAACGCAAGTAACACAAACAACGTTCACTCCTTGCTGAAGCTGGTGTTAAATTTAAGCAGTAAACCTTAGTCAGATTCTCTGCTTGGTGGTTTTCTCAGGTTGAAATGCTAAAAACTTAGCAAGTGCGAGACGTTTGGGACTCTTTGTCGTTCATCCTCAGTCATTCACCCATTCCAGAACTGTGTGTGTGTGTGTGTGTGTGTGTGTGTGTGTGTGTGTGTGTGTGTATCTGTACGTTTGTCCTGTAGTTTACTGTGTGTTTAGCTTAATAAACTTGTGTTTCATTTTAAGATCCTTGTCGGAGTTGTATGTGTTTCTAAGTTACTGCCTCAGCTATATGGTCTTGCTACCTTGCTTGTATAAATACTGAAATCCTGTTTTATATTATTAATGTTGGCCACGTAATAATATAACATAGATTTACTAAAGCTAAAATCACGCTGCTTACTTCTATTAGGGTGGACCAATAGATGACGTAAGTGTACGTGTTAACCTGTTTCTGACTGTGAGTCAGTCATTTGAATCTTCTGATTCGAATTCCCGAGCTAATGAGCTCCGGACATAATGTACTGGACATATGTACCGGACATATTAGATGGTCCAGGCACTACAATAGATTAGCAGTCCATCACCTCAACCACTCGGCCACCTCGTCATGCATTTAGCTTCTTTCCAGATGGGGGCTGGACTATGGCACATAAGTTTGTATTTGCAGCTATTTTCGCTAAATATTACATACAATTTTGCCATAAACATCCTTTAAGGCGCTGAGAGGTGCAAGTAAGAAACCTTAGACAGAAGCAGTTGCCTCTCTCAAAACAGTGAAACTATGAGGATGGGATTTAAACCAGAACTTGCAGAGTACACCATACTAACCTAAGCACTCGGCCACCTCGTCACGTGTAAGCACAGCGTTGTGCTAGAGAAAGGATTAACTTTTGGGATTCGAATGGATGTTCTTACAGAAAAGATGAAGATAAAGGTTGTCATAAGGAGCTTTATCAGTAGCTCTGATCAGTGCCCCAGAGTTAAGGCTGATTTATACCTCGGCGTCAAGCTCACGCGTATGCTACGGCGCAGCCTACACGTGGTTGCATAGCGAATTTGAGCCACTTGCACATTAAGGAAGCGTTCAGAAAAAAACAAAACACCAGCGAAGAAACTCAACACAGAGAAACATAAACACCTACTGCCAGCTAGCGTTTCGGAAGTGTATTGCAGAGCAACAGAAACAGTGCGCAGAAGTATAAGCGCAAGGCTTGCGCCATGGATCACGCTGATCACTTGACACAGAAGTATAAACCAGGCTTTATTGTTCAACATTAACTGCAACATGTTTCTTCTGGTTTTGTTGGAGAGAAACTAGACAGAATGCCTGAGTCTAAAAACGGCAGCATAGCTGACCTTGGATTTCTGTCAAAATATGGTTTCAGTGCCCTTGCATTCTTCATTACCTTACCCCAATCCCTGTACAGCCCAATAAATACATCCCAATCTCATCCCTTTTCTCTGCTGTTCAGCGTTGTGACTCCGCCCCCTTTACCAGATTACCCACAATTCTCTTCTCCCAGATTCACACAAGTAGTGTATACTTTTCTTTAAGTAAAAATGAAACAATGTATAAGTAATTATTTTTGGACAAATCAATACCCAGTTCTGCTGACACAGCATGCACTCATTGGTGCCAGAGGGCTGATTGCTGGCAGTTTAAAGTTTGATGCCACCTTGTCGTTGCATGTCCAGATTGGTGCACAGAAGAGTTCATAGCTGTTACAGCTATTCTTTCGCAGAGGCAATATCGTAGCCTATGAGGTTCATCTGAGGCGTGATCATTGCTGGTTGAAAACTTTACCCAATACCTCGCTGAGATTACTTGAAATACAGTCAGCTCTGGCAATTTTTGTCAGCCTTTTAGTAGGCTTAATGTTCTGTTGAATAGGATAGCTGTGCTTCTGATCTATAACATGTTACAACTTTCGTTGAGCTCCTAGACATGCAGCAGGCTGGATTAACCTGTACCATAACATTCTTCAGAATGCTAAGAGGGTGCGAGAAAAAACACCGTCCATGAAAGCACCGGGCTCTCTCAAACACCAGAGCAAATGAGCAACAAGGATGGGATTCAAACCCACACATGCAGAGCACAATGGATTAGAAGTGCATCACCTTAACTACTCAGCCATCTCATCAGCACAATTGATTAGCAGTCCATCGCCTTAACCACTCGGCCACCTTGTCACATATGTTCTTGCTTTCCTGATGGAGGCTGGACTGTGGCACATATGTGTATATGTATGTTCCTGCAACTATTTTGCAAAAATATTCGGTAAGATGACATTCAATTTTGCCATAACATGCTTCGAAGCACAAAGATGGTGCCAGTAAGATACTTTCCACAGAAGCACCAGGCTCTCTTAAGTCAAAAACAAGGATGGGATTCAAACCCATGTGTGCAGAGCACAATGGATTAGCAGTCCATCTCCTTAACCATTCAGCCACCTCTTCATATATGCAGCCATTTTCCTGATGGGGGCTGGACTATGGCATACATGTATGTATTTGCAAATATTTTCGGTAAAGACGACATTAAATTTTGCAACAACATTCTTGAAAACGCTAAGAGGGTGTGAGTAAAACACCTTCCACGGCTCTCTCAAACACCAGAGCAAATGAGCAACAAGAATGGGATTCAAACTCACACGTGTATAGCTCAATAGGTTAGCAGTCCATCGCCTTAACCGCTCAGCCACCTCATCACATATGTTCCCACTTTCATGATGGAGGCTGTATGTTTCTGCAGCTATTAGATGATAAAGAACTCATCTAGGAGATGAACTACATGTGAACGCCGTAGTTATTGGCGAGAATCCAGCAAATAGCTTCTGAAGCATAAATATGTAGTGGCTACTTCTGCGTCCGAATGTTAAACACACTGCGAAATAAAATTGTGATCTCTGATTAATGCCAGAAATCAGGAGATGTCAGAAATCTGGATTTAATTGAATTACTTTAAAGGGCACATAGGTTACCCCTTTTTACAGATTTAAGATAAGACTTTGTGTCTCCAGAATGTGTCTGTAAAGTTTCAGCTCAAAACAACCATCAGAGTATTTGTTATAGCTGTCTGAAGTGTTTGTAATATAGCCAGTAAAACTTGCTGTTTTTTTTTGTACTGGGCCTTTAAGGCTAGTCCTCCCCGCCCACTGTTCCCACGTGCCTGTGAGCAACATGCCTCAATCGCCGCCCTCGTCTGCCTAAGAAAGCAGATCTCATGTCGCGTCTGTGAGAAATACTACAGTAAGAACTTTACCAATCAATATTTGATGCATTTTTTGTGAGTTTCAACCATGAGTCACACACAATGTTGTTACAAAGTTCATGCGCACACACAGCGAGGACACGCACACACACACACATAGCGCAGACACACACCAATAGCGCAGACAAATAAACCTGATTTAACGTCCACAAACTGGGATTGAAGCATCTTCTTTTTTAATTGTTCTGACACGCGGCTGTGCTGATGAAGAAAGGCCAAGCTAAATTGCTGTAATTCATTACACACATGCTCTGTTTTAAAACATTTTAAACTTGTAAAACTCACTCTTGATCACATTTGATGATGATTGATGATCCTAGCAAACTGAACAGACCTTTTATTCCCGGTTGCTTTGCGCACGTCTAGTCTTATTGATGTGATTATACATGTGACTACTGGGACATGTTAATATGCACAGCTATGTCAAGTTGCGGTCGATCTGAAAACCGCTCCAATTGGTCCACCGTTTTTATGTTGTTAAATTTGAAAAAAAAAGGACTGGGTGTGTTTATATCACCCTAATATGACAGTCTATACTCTATATCTACACACATGTCTGTGCAAACAGCTTGAAAAGTAGATTTTTCACCATAGGTGCCCTTTAAAGGCGAAGGTAACGTCGACTTTAGCAAGCCAAGCGTTGCGGCTGACTAGTTTAATTAGAGAGATTGCTTGGTTTATGGCATGGTAATTTAAAGCATCTTTGTACTGTTCTCTTTATATGTTTGCTTTCTTTGCGTGAAATATAAATAAACAGCCAGCCAAACTCTGTTCAAGAGCCAGGATATGATCTTCTTGCTCCCTTTAAAACTATAAATGAAATTAAGGAAATATACAATATTAATTATAAATGTTACAACAAGTTATTATCAATTTAAGATACAAAATGTATGCTGATTCATTGCCAAGTCTGAAGCCTATAATGCATTAGTGTAGATTAGCACTAACAATCATCTTCTATCATACATCTAACTGAACATATTCTACTACAATATAAAATAAAACAGATTAAACATTCAGACAAACTTACAGCCAATGCTTTCGGCAGGATTTAGAAGATGACTGAATTGATTCACGTGCGTTCTGCCTTAAGCCTGGTTTATACTTCTGCGTCAAGTAATCAGTGTGACCCATGGCCCATGCAACGCGCGTAGCTGTGCAATTATACTTCAGCGCGCTTTTTCTGTTGTTCTGCAATAACACTTCCGAAACGCTAGTTGGCAGTGAGGTGTTTATGTTCCTCATTGTCGAGTTTCTTCGCTGGTGTTTTGTTTTTTCTGAACGCTTCCTTAATGTACAAGTGGCTTAAAACTCGCTCATTTTGAGGCAGGAACCGGGAGGCGTGCAACAACTTTTACCATGAGGTTAACACAACTTTCCATCTGGAGCTCCTTCACGGGACTCCACACTTGTAAACAATCGCTCCATCGGGCTCGCGCAGCTCTCGTTCCCACCCAGACTCATCAGCGCTACCAAGCCGACCAATCACAGAGCTTGCGCTATGTGTCGTTGCGACGTGTAGTTACATTTTTTGAGAGGTGCGCGTCAGCGACGCCGACGGCCACGGCGTAGGGCTATGCGTCAATGTGGAGGCTGCGCCGTAGCATATAGCCTGTTTGTAGCTTTGGCCTGCTAGCACCGCTGGTCAGCTAAAGCTACCAACCTCTTTCACTCATTTATTTTCTCACTTTCTGGCTTTGCTCTTCACCTTGTACAATGTCGCTTGCGTGTCTGTCCTTGAGTGCAGGAGAGTCATCGATGGAGGCGCTGGAGCTGGAGCTGGAAGCAGTGGAGTCCCAGATTCGCTCGCTGGAGACGAAGCGAGAGGGCATCAGGGCTCTGCTCTTAACCCGTACTCGCTCGTCTGAGGTAAGTGTCCGATACAACGACAATCTCCCAGTTTCTTCAACCCCGCTTGTTTCTCTGTCCAGGCCCAGCGCACCGAGGACGCGGTGCACCCAGGCGTCGTTCACGCCGACTCCCGGCTACCACGGCCCCTGGGTGCAACCGCGTAAGGTGCTTGCCAGGTCCTGGGGCAGAACGTCTCCTCCTCCGGTGTTCGAGATCCCCACGGAGAACCGCTTCGCCCCTCTCCGCGAGACGGGTCGCGATGTTGCCATCATTGGCGACTCAATCGTCCGCCACGTCTGCTCCACTTCCTCCAAAGGTAACAAAGTACGCACTTTCTGCTTCCCTGGTGCCCGAGTTAAGAATATTTCTGCACAGATACCTACTATCCTGAGCGCTGCCGAGAGCCTCGGTGCCGCCGTCCTCCATGTGGGGACGAACGACACCGGGCTCCGGCAGACGGAGATCCTGAAGAAGGACTTCAGGAGCCTGATCGAGACGGTTCGACGCACTTCGCCCGCCACGCAGATCATCGTTTCTGGACCGCTTCCTACCTACCGCCGAGGAAATGAAAGTTTCAGTAGACTTTTTGCTCTGAATGAATGGCTATTAACATGGTGTGAAGAACAGAAATTGCTTTTTGCCAATAACTGGAATCTTTTCTGGGAGCGTCCTAGGCTTTTCCGCGCTGATGGGCTGCACCCCAGTCGAGCTGGAGCTGAACTCCTGTCGGACAACATCACCAGAATACTTCGCTCTATCTGACTAGTAAGTAAAAATTCACAAAATTCACAATTTAGCCACACAGACTCCTATTCGTCCCACATAAATAACAGTAATGCATACCTAACTAACCACATAGAGACTGTGTCTGTTCCTCGTATTATTAGATCAAGAAACAAACGTACTGTGTGCTCCAGAAATAATCTATTAAGAATTAAACCAGAAAAAACACTAAAAAGTGAAAATACAAATTTCATGAAGCTTGGTCTCCTAAACATCAGGTCACTAGCACCTAAAGCACTTATCATAAATGAAATAATAACAGATAACAATCTTAATGCACTCTGTCTCACTGAAACCTGGCTGAAACAAAATGACTATATTAGTTTAAATGAGGCAACTCCTCCAGGATTCTTATATAAACATGAGGCTCGTCAAACTGGTCGTGGTGGTGGAGTCGCGTCAATCTTTAGTGATATTCTTAATGTTAATCAGAGAAACGGACTTATGTTTAGCTCCTTTGAAGTACTAGCGCTTAATGTTGTCCTTCCAAACACTATGCAAAAACCTATGTTATCTCTCGCTCTAATCACCATATATAGACCTCCAGGACCCTATGTCAATTTTCTAAAAGAGTTTTCTGATTTTATCTCTGACTTACTAGTTAAAACTGATAAAATACTAATTGTAGGAGACTTTAACATCCACATAGATGACGCTAACGACACATTAGGGCTCGCGTTTACGGACTTGCTGGTCTCACTAGGAATAAAGCAAAATGTTATTGGTCCAACTCATCGCCTAAAGCATACACTAGATCTAATTCTGTCTTATGGAATTGAGGTCACTGATGTAGACATTATACCACAAAGTGATGATATTACAGACCACTACCTCTTACTATATAAGCTGTGTTTACCTGAAATTAGCAGATCCGCTCCGATATATCGTCCTAGTAGAACTATTGTTCCATCCACTAAAGATGAATTTATAAATAACTTACCTGATCTTTCTCTACTTCGAAATGCACCCGCAAACGCAAATGACCTTGATGTAGTAACCAGCAGTATGGATGCCATCTTTACTAGCACTTTAAATACTGTGGCACCCATCAAACTAAAAAAGGCTAGAGAGAATAAAACTACACCGTGGTATAATAGTCATACCCGCGCTCTCAAAACAGCAACCCGTGTCCTGGAACGTAAATGGAAAAAAACTAATTTAGAAGTCTTTAGAATTGCATACAAAGACAGTATGTCCAGCTATAGGAGGGCTTTAAAATCTGCCAGGGCTGAGCACCTCCGCAAACTGATAGAAAATAATCAAAACAATCCTAGATTCTTATTTAACACCATCGCTAAATTAACAAATAATCGGTCATCTTTGGAACAAAACGTTCCACCGCAAATTAGTAGTGATGACTTCATGAATTTATTCAGTGATAAAATAGAAGGCTTTAGACAGAAAATAGGAGATATTAAACTTTCTGCACCGCCTTATACTTCAGATCCAGTAAACAAATATATAAACAAATAAATAACCTACAGTGCTTTAAAATCATAGAACAGGAAGAGCTAGACAAAATTATAAATAGCTCTAAATCAGCTACGTGTATATTGGACCCAATTCCAACAAAGTTACTGAAAGAATTGCTACCTGTTATAGGAGAACCTCTTCTTAACATTATCAACTCTTCTTTATCTTTAGGCCATGTTCCAAATCCTTACAAGTTAGCTGTTATTAAACCTATTATTAAGAAACCACAACTGGAACCCAGCAACTTAGCTAATTATAGGCCTATTTCAAACCTTCCATTTATATCTAAATACTAGAAAAAGTTGTTTCTGCTCAATTATGCTCCTTTCTGCAGACCAACAATGTTTTTGAAGTGTTTCAGTCAGGTTTCAGAGCTCATCACAGTACAGAAACTGCATTAGTGAAAATAACCAACGATTTACTCTTAGCTGCTGACCAAGGGTGCATCTCGCTATTAGTTCTACTCGATCTTAGTGCGGCATTTGACACCATTGACCATGGTATCCTTATTAATCGCTTAAAGTCTACAGGTGTCCAGGGACAGGCCCTACAATGGTTTAAGTCATACTTATCTGACCGTTACCAGTTTGTAAATATAAATGGACAACCTTCACAAATCAGCCCAGTAAAATACGGGGTGCCTCAAGGATCAGTTTTAGGCCCTTTACTGTTTACAATATACATGCTACCCCTGGGAGACATTATTAGAAGACATGGGATCAGCTTTCACTGCTATGCAGATGATACTCAATTATATATTTCAACTAAACCTGACGAGACGTCTAATCTGTCCAAGCTAACTGGGTGTATTAAAGATGTTAAAGACTGGATGACCAACAATTATCTTCTCTTAAACTCAGACAAAACAGAATTATTACTTATTGGGCCTAAATCCTGTACACAGCAGATCTCACAACTCGATCTACAATTAGAGGGATACAAAGTTAGCGTTAGTTCTACTATAAAAGATCTGGGTGTCATATTAGACAGCAATTTAACTTTTAAAAATCATATTTCCCATGTCACAAAAACTGCTTTCTTTCATCTGAGAAATATCGCTAAGTTACGAAGTATTCTATCCATCTCAGATGCAGAAAAGCTAGTCCATGCTTTTATGACTTCTAGGCTGGACTACTGTAATACTCTGTTTGCTGGCTGCCCAGCATCCTCTATTAACGAACTTCAATTAGTACAAAATGCAGCTGCCAGAGTTCTAACCAGGTCTAGAAAATTTGATCACATCACCCCAATTTTATCCTCCTTACACTGGCTGCCTGTTAAGTTTCGTATTGAATTTAAAATATTGCTTCTTACATATAAAGCTCTAAATAATCTAGCTCCTGCTTATCTAACCAATCTTCTGTCTCGCTACAATCCAACTCGCTCTTTAAGATCTCAAAACTCAGGACTTCTGGTAGTACCTAGAATAGCAAAGTCGAGTAAAGGAGGTCGAGCCTTCTCATTTATAGCTCCTAAACTCTGGAACAGCCTTCCTGATAATGTCCGAGGCTCAGACACACTCTCCCAATTCAAAACTAGATTAAAGACCTATCTGTTCAGTAAAGCATACACTTAGTGCACCACTTAGGGGGCTTCCACACAGGTTATGCATCTTGCTGATATACACTGTGAACATCAGCTACGCTAATTATTTTCTTTATTCTCCATTTCCACCTGGGGATACTCTTCCCGAGGCCCTCAGACTATGCAGAGTAACTGATTCGATCCAAGACCAACGACGAGATGATCCCAAGGCTTCCATATCCTGGACCTGGCCGAATCCTGAACAACTACTGCGATGGTCATGGAAGAATGGAGAACATGAGACTGTTTCCTATGACGCTCCAGAGACAGACGAGTCTTCGCTGAGGCCAGCTTCCAGCCTCCGCCACTGAGACTGCAGCTCTGCACAAGACGTTTGGCCAGCGGAGAAATTAAAATGGTCGTGCCCAACTGAGCCTGGTTTCTCTCAAGGTTTTTTTTCTTCACTTCCGCCTTTAGTGAAGTTTTTTTTCCCTCTCCGCTGTCGCCACTGGCTTGCATGGTTCAGGATCTGTAGAGCTGCGCATCGTTGGATTTGCTCTTCAATATTTGGACTCTCAGTAGTGATTATTAAACCACACTGAACTGAGCTAAACTGAACTGAACTTAAACACTACAAACTTAACTACACTGTTCCTATTTACTGTGACCTTTTATGTGAAGCTGCTTTGACACAATCTACATTGTATAAGCGCTATACAAATAAAGGTGAATTGAATTGAATTGAATATGCGTGCGCTTGACGCAGCAGTATAAATCAGCCTTCACTAGTCCATTGCTTTTATTTCTCTAAAGCGCAAAGCTGCCGGAAATGCATCAAAATAAAAGTCCTGGCATAAAGACTTGTATACAATAGCAACAGGAAAAAGAAACTTATACTAGAATAACAGTGCATTATGAAAAATATAATACAGTTGTATTCAAACATCCAACATGAACAGTACACAGTCTTTAGAGGCAGGACAATTTTCGTTAGGCAGAATGATGCTGTTAATGCTGGAAAAGGCGGAATTAGGACATGGAAGATGCATTATTAGTCGTTTTTACCAGAAATATTCTAATGCCCACTTCAGTAGGGCTGATGTGAATATGCTAAACGGGAGAGCGAAAATGGACCGATCATGAATTAAACTCTATGATTTCTGGTTCAGCGTTGGTGGAGGGCAGGCGAGGTTGTAGGAAAGGAGCGCCGAGATACCGGGGTGGGATCTATTAGACCTGAATGAGAAATTCAAAAAAGTTAGATCAGGATGCAAACGTAATTCAGTAAAAAAAATGTGAAATATTGACAGAAGTAGACAAGTTCTTGTTTTCATTAGACTTAGCACTTGACTGACGATGTGTGCGTCGCCGCAGTAGTGAGAGTAGGAGGAAGAGCGGGGATATAGCAAGGTATATATATATATATATATATATATATATATATATATATATATATATATATATATATATATATATATATATATGTATATATATATGTATATATATATGTATATGTATATGTATATATATATATGTATATATGTATATATGTATATATGTATATATGTATATATATATATATATATATGTATATATATATATGTATATATGTATATATATATGTATATATGTATATATATATATGTATATATATATGTATATATGTGTATATGTATATATGTATATATATATATATATATGTATATATGTATATATATATATATATATATATATATATATATATATGTATATATGTGTATATATATGTATATATATATATATATATATATATATATATATATATATATATATGTATATATGTGTATATATATGTATATATGTTATGAAGCGGACAGGAGACAGAGGTAAGGAAACGTTAGGGTGTTTATTAAATGACAACAAGGAGCACATGAAGGATAGCCAGGAGGATCAGGAATGATGTTGGGGTCTTTTCCTCCGTGGCTGGGTAACAGGAATACACGAGGATGGACAGCACACACCAGATACAGCTGACAGAGGATGACACAGACTTGGAAGGACTGGAAGACAGGACGATTCGGGAGGACCAGGAAGACTAGGAGGAATACAAAGAGAACAGGTAAGTAAATCGTTTGTTTTAGCTGAGGATGACTACGCTGAGTGGTCGCTCAGTTGTCCGCTTTCGTCGAGACGAGCCCGGACAATGAGCGACTGGAGTGCTGTGCTTTTATCTGGTGCTCGTGAATGTGATGCAGCTGTGTGCTCATTAGAAGTCAGGTGATGGTGATCTTCGTGAGTGGGGGTCGTGAGAGCCTGACCAATCCATGACAGTACCCCCCTCCCCAGGGCCCGCTCCTGAGGGCCGACACCTCCGACGCCGTGGTGGTCTCCCTCTGCCTCTAGGCGCTGGGAACTCAGGGTGGCTCTCATGAAACTCCACCATGAGACTAGGATCGAGAATATCAGCTCTGGGAACCCATGTCCTTTCTTCGGGGCCGTACCCTTCCCAGTCCACCAGGTACTCCAACTGGCCACCACGACGTCGGGAACGCAAGATCTCCTTCACTGCGTAGACGGCTCCTTCTTCTAGGAGCAGTGGAGGAGGGGGTTCCTCTTCGTGGTCAGGCTCTGTGGAGGGAAGAACAGGATCGTGATAGGGTTTCAGGAGTGATACGTGGAATGTAGGGTGAATACGGTAGTGAGAGGGTAATTGTAGTTTGTAGGTGACGGGGTTAACCTGTTCCACGATGGTGAAGGGACCAACAAATCGGGGACTTAACTTGCGAGAGGGCAGTCGCATGCGTATGTCCCGGGTGGATAGCCACACCTTTTGTCCGGGTGTGTATCTGGGTTCTTCAGACCTTCTCCTATCGGCGGTTACCTTGCTTCGACGGACTGCCCTCTGCAGATGTTGATGAGCCTCGTCCCAGACTCTCTCGCTCTCCCGGAACCAGTGATCCACTGCGGGGACATCAGATGGTTCGCCATCCCAGGGAAAGAGCGGTGGTTGGAAGCCCAGGACGCACTGGAATGGCGTGAGTCCGGTGGAGGGTTGCCGCAGTGAATTTTGGGCATATTCTGCCCAGCCCAAATACTGGCTCCAGGAGTTCTGGTGACCACTGCAGAAGGTCCTCAGGAACCGTCCCACCTCCTGAATCTTCCTCTCTGTCTGCCCGTTGGTTTGGGGATGATATCCAGAAGAGAGGCTGACGGCCACACCTAGGAGCTTGAAGAAGGCTTTCCATAGACGTGAGATGAACTGTGGACCTCTGTCCGACACAATATCTTCTGGAATACCAAATGACCTGAAGACTTGATTAAAGATATTGTCGGCAGTTTCAAAGGCTGTGGGAAGACCTTTCAGAGGGATTAGTTTGACAAACTTTGAGAATCTATCTACTATGACTAGAATACAGGTATTACCTTCTGACGAAGGGAGGTCAGTGATAAAGTCCACTCCTAGGTGTGACCAGGGACGGTTCGGAATCGGCAAGGGATGGAGCTTTCCAGCGGGTAGATGACGTGGGCTCTTGGATTGGGCACAGTCCTTACAGCCCTGAACATATTGCCTCACATCCCTTGCCATGTTTGGCCACCAGAATCGTTGGGATACTAGCGAGAGAGTATTGTTGATCCCTGGATGTCCAGTGCCTAGCGAGGTATGTAAGGAGTGGATCAGATCTACCCGGTGTTCAGGTGGTATGAACTGCCGATGAGGAGGGCATCCCGGCGGAGCAGGGGCTTCCGGAGTGGCAACGACTGGAGGAGCGTTCCAGGTGATCGGACAAATGGAGATGTGTTCGGGAAGAATCTTCGTTGGGAGTTCTTCATGATCGTGATGCTCGTGTAAACGAGAGAGAGCGTCTGCTCTTAGATTCTTGGGTCCTGGACGATAGGAAATGGAGAAATCAAAACGTGAGAAGAAAAAGTGACCATCTGGCTTGACGTGGACATAGTCTCTTGGCCTCTTTGATGTATTGGAGGTTTTTGTGATCTGTGATCACCTGGAACGGATGTTTGGCTCCCTCCAACCAGTGACGCCACTCCTCCAAGGCTAGCTTGATTGCTAGAAGCTCCCTGTCTCCTATGCTGTAATTCTGCTCCGCCGGGCTCAACTTCCGAGAGAAATAGGCACAGGGATGCAGTCGGGGCGGTGTATCATGATGTTGAGATAATACTGCCCCGACGCCGGTGGTGGATGCGTCCACTTCCACCACGAAAGGAAGATTTGGGTCAGGATGAGTCAGGAGTGGGGCCCTTGTGAACTCCTTCTTAAGAAGGCGGAAGGCTGCGGCTGCTTCTTTGGTCCACTCCAGTCCTTTGGGGTTACCCTTGAGGAGATTAGTGAGAGGTGATGTAATCCTGCTGTAGTCCTTGATAAACCGTCTATAAAAGTTAGCAAACCCAAGAAACCTCTGGAGCTCCTTAATGGAAGTGGGTTCTGACCAGGATAGAACAGCCTCAATTTTCTTCCCATCCATACGTATACCGGTTTGGTCAATGATGTATCCCAAGAAATGAATCGACTTCTGGTGGAATGAGCATTTCTCCGCTTTGAGGTAGAGGTGATGTTCTCTCAATGTGTGTAGGACCTCCGCAACGTGTTGGCGATGTTCGGCCTCACTCCGGGAGTAAATGAGGATGTCATCTATGTACACTATTACACAGTGGTGAAGAAACTCCCGGAGGACTTCATGAATGAAGTTTTGGAATACGGAGGGGGCGTTGACCAGACCGTAAGGCATGACCTCATATTCATAGTGGCCAGTAGGGGTCACGAATGCTGTCTTCCATTGGTCCCCCTCACGTATTCTTATCAGATTATACGCGCTGCGGAGGTCCAATTTAGTGAAGACTTTAGCTTCTCGGAGCTGTTCCAAAGCGGCTGGTACCAGAGGAAGGGGATATCGGTATTTTACTGTACCGTTATTTAGGACCCTGTAGTCGATGCATGGACGCAGCCCTCCGTCCTTCTTGGCCACAAAGAAGAAGCTTGAGGCGGCTGGTGATTTTGAGTGACGTATGTACCCCTGACTCAGAGCTTCCCTTATGTAATCTTCCATTGCCTGATTCTCTGGAAGCGAGAGCGGGTAGATCCTACCTCTTGGCAACTGGGCATCTGGAACTAGGTCGATCGCGCAGTCCCATGGCCGATGCGGCGGTAGCTGGGAAGCTCTCTTGGGGCAGAAGACATCATGAAAGGAGCTGTACTCCTTAGGAATGTGGATAGACTGCTTCTCAGGAGGGCTCTCGACCGATGTTGCAAACAAAGAAATGGGGGTTCCGACCTTGAAGAGGGAGATTTGGAAAACAGGCAGGTGTACATCCAGATCCCCATTTCTTTATCTCTCCTGTGCCCCAAGAGATGATGGGATCGTGCTTCACCAGCCACGGGCGCCCTAGAATGATGTCCATATTTGCACCCTCCAGAACCAGAAATTGAATCCTCTCTTGATGTAACAACCCCACTTGAAGAAGGATGTCTTCGCATTGTCGATGGATACGGGTCGAAGATCGAGTGCACTGGGTTATCGGTTGTATCTGGTATATATGCGAGGACGCCTCAGTACGGAGGTGGAGTTGACGACAGAGGGATTGGGAGATGAAGTTCCCTGCTGACCCGGAGTCGATGAGGGCTGTGACAAGGAGAGAAATAGAGGCAGTAGTTATTTGTACGGTGGTAGTAAGTGGTTTACATTGTTCAATATTCGTACTGAATACACTCACTGAAGTCCGAATGGGACGAAGGGGACACTCCATACGGGTGTGTCCACTGACACCGCAGTATAGACACAGACCCCGGGTCAGCCTCCTCTGTCGTTCCGCTGATGTCAGTCTTCCAGACTCTATTATCATGGGTTCTGGTTCTGGAGAGGCTGTTGACTCAGGCGATTGGAGGAGTGCAGACGAGGGGGTGATGGTGTCCTGTTGATAGGAACGGAGACGATCGGAACATCGGAGAGAATGTTGGATGAATCTCTCCAGACCCATTGTATCATCTAATGTGGCCAGTTGGATTCGGAGAGTGGGTTCCAAGCCGAGCCGGTACGTGGTCAACAACGATCTCTCATTCCATCCACTTGCAGCTGCTAGAGTGCGAAACCGGAGAGCATATTCCTGTGTAGATAGAGTACCTTGCTTTAGATGATACAGCTGCTCTCCAGCGGCTACTTCCCCATCAGAACGTCCAAAC